>NC_081827.1:231797309-232062309 GCF_030867095.1 Alligator mississippiensis | reverse complement strand
TACACCTGCTGTTAGGTCAAATGGCATGACTTTAAACCAAGAACATTCACAAAGTAAACCAGAATCACATTTTCTCATTTAAAGTCAGCAGGACATCCCATCATGCATACCTTCTAATTAGTTATTTTGATCCGGATCGCCATTCATTAATGATCAATGCTTTTGTTTTAAGTTAGAACAGAATCTTCATAAAAGTTCAAATTATTTGCTATGCTATGTTCAACATGGACTCTTTTTTTTTTTTTTTAATTTAACCTTTACGAAACAGTTCTAACAAGGAAAACTAAGACGGTTAAAAGAAAGTTTCCCCCCCACCGCTAAACACAGGAGGGATCTTTCCAAGGCAACTGTAGAAGTACACAGAGCACACTAAAATATTTTAAATCATGATAATGCCATTAGGATACATTAGTTCTGATATACAATGACCTGATTCTGACAGGGGTTTTCTATTGACTTTAGTCAGTAGTGGAGGCTGAATAACTTATATCTAAACCAAACCCTTCCTATGAGTCACCTGTAATTGAGGACAAACATTACATAAGTACATTTTATGTCAAAATACAGTTCTAGTTTAGTATTTGATAGAGAAAATATTTTTTACTATTAACTTCTTAGAAAATGTGAGGATTTCTCTGATAGCTGTGAATATATAATTTCTTAGTTTGTTGCTTCATCTAGTCTGGTACAAAGGGCTTTGGAGAGCAACAGTTACGAATGGTCTGTCCCAGGTAATTAATATTTTAGAACTTATTTTATTTTCATGACTTGCTCATGGGCCAAACCTTCATTTGGCTTGCATAGCTCCATATAAGTATATTAACTTAAATCCAACTGAGAAGCTTACTTCTTGTTTCCAACCGTCTAGAGTTAATCTACCATTAGCTGTCCATAGGTTTAATATTCAATTAAAAGATTGTCAGTTACTTCCAGATTCTCACTGTCCCATGCATTAATATTATCAGTGCACAATAGCTGGCATTTAAGACAAACTGGTGATACTGGTGCTGTTGGCACTCATTTTGGGCAATTCAATAATCATTTACAGGACGGCAATATCTCACATGGAAATATGGATCTTAAGAAAAAAAAAAAAAAAAATATATATATATATATATATATATATATATATTCTTTTAAAAGAACGTTTTGTGCCTTTAGGATCGATGAAGTCAGCCCGGAAAGTTCTGGGGGAAGGCAGGGAATAAGGGGGTCCTTGTTGGGTGGTTGGGGGAGGGGGGGTTCAGATGCATCTTCCCCTATTTTTCTAGGGGGGAAATATCTTGCCCAGCAGGTCTCTTTACATGACTCAGAACACATTTATTTTTAATTCAGACAGTGTACTGGAAAGGGTTATTGACACTATCAGAGAAGTCTGGAAAAGACTGAGGGGGATTAGATAATAATCTTCAAAAACATGAAGGACAATTACACAGAGGATGGAGTCAGACAATTCTGTCTGTAGGCAACAGGATTAGGACCAATGGCCTCAAACTGCAGCAGAGGAAATTTAGGTTGGAGATTAGAAAGAACTTTCTGATTACAAGGGTGGGAAGGAAGCATTGGAACAGGCTACCTATAGAAGTTGCTGATTCTCCAACCCTGGAAATTTTCAAGAGCAGGTTAAACAGACACTTGGCTGGGATGGTTTTCTCAGGAACAATTTTGCCTTGAGGGGACTGGACTAGATGATGGAAAGCTCCCTTTCAGCTCTACTTTTCTATAATCCTATGACCTGAAGTACTTCATCCACCTTGTTGATTGGTCATGGATGTTAAACAGCAGTCAACAAAAAACCCCCCAAAAATGAAATTTTAAGTAGTTCAACTAATACCCCCATTTCCTCTCAAGTTTCATGCTCTTCCACACGATGATGACATCTTTTTACTCCAGTTTTCCAGTCGCCATTAAGTCTTCTAGGATAGTCAGGAACTAAATTTCTAATATGAAGAAGAAGCATGAAAAGCAGGTATGGGAACAACTGAGGTATCACCCTCCTTTCCACAGCAGGGAAAATCCTCACCTGACTCCTCCTGAACTGTCTTCTGCCTCTTGCTGAGAAAGTCCTGCCAAAATTTCAGTGTGGTTTCAGACCATCCTGTGGGGCAACTGGCATGATCTTTGTTGGCCAGCAGGCCCAAGAAGAGTGTTGTGGACAACATCAGAACCTGTATATGGCCTTCACTGACCTTACTAAGACTTTCTTTCCATCAATTTTGAAGCCTTGTGGAAAGTACTAGCCAAATTTGGATGTTCTGAAAAGTACATCCCGGTCCTGAGTCTTCTCCATGATCAGATGACTTGCAACAATTCTTTGTAGCATATCAGAGATAGATCCATCTGTCATTCAAATTGGGGTCAAGAAAAACGCATTATTGCCCCAACTCTGTTTTCCATTTTTTTGACAGTAATCCTGGTTCTCATTAAGGACCACCTTGTTTTTGGACATGACATTGAAGATTGAAAGAATGGAGAACTCTTCAATCTGAGTCATTTTCAGTCAAAGATCAAAACACTCGAAACAATCACCCTTGACCTTCAAATATGCTGATGACTGAGCCATCCTTGCATACACTGAGGAAAACTTCCAGACTGCACTGGATCTTTTCACAGAAGCCTAACGAACTTTGGGTCACTCTCTCAACACTGAAAAGACTAAAGTGCTCTATCAGCCTGCCCAGGGCCATTAATGTGATAGCCCCAAATTACTATTGAGGGAAAGACCCTAGAGGTAGTTGAGCACTTGTAGCAATGGTGCTACAATCTCAATCAAGTGGCAGCCTGTTTTGAGGTAAAGCATCTTGAGGTAAATCCCATCCTGTAACCTGTTCTCCCCTGTGGGGAGACCTGCAACTTCTGCAGACTATGGCTCAAGGATTGGACTCTTAAATCAACTCAAGACCCATCATTGAGCCCTGGTAGAGATTATCCTTGAAAGGAGGGATAGCTGATTGTCATGACCCAATGATTTTGTGTGTGCTTCGGCACTGCAGAATTATTTCCCGCCACATGGAGCTTTCTTTGCACGGTACAATTCTCAGCTGCAGAAAGAAAACCCCGGTGCAAAGGAGTTCCCGCCGCTCGCATGCAAATTCGTACCCCACTATTGGCTGTTTCTAAATTATTCCCACGTGGCGGCTAGCAATTAGCTTGCTAGCCATATAAGAGGCTTGAGCAGTTTCTGCCCAAGTCGGAGATCTCCGGGGAGGACCTCATTTAGGGGGACTCCGCATCCATCTCGTGGAGAACTCTGGGCCACGTGGTAGAGCCTAGCAAACTCTGCGCGTGTCTCGGAGCCAACCGGTGGTTTGATCAGCCATCAAGAATCTCTCCCTGTCGCCGCACGATCCCTCGATGTACCCTACCCTGCGCGCTCGTCGACAGTCACCTTTCGGACTCTCATTTCGGTCGTTCCACGGAGCCTAGCAAACTCCGTGAGTGTGTATCCAGAGCTCTGTTCGTGTTTGTTTTGTGGAGCCTAGCAAACTCCACGTGTGTCTTTTTGTAACTGCAACTCAAGAAAGTTTTCCTGCCTGCACCGCAACCACCTACGGTGTAAGTAAAACAATCTTTAATCAACCTCTACGCGTCAGTGCCTAATTCTAGTTCGCCATGCTGACCTTTTCCCCGGACCACGTGCCCGGGCTGCTGGCCACAGTCCCTTGGCCCCGACACTGATGAACTACTCCAGTTCTCCAATAGCCATTAAGTCTCCTAGGACAGGCAGCAATTACATTTCTAATATGAAGAACAAGCATGATAAATCCTTACATTATAAAACAGGGAAACATCTGCATGTCTGATTATTTTTTCTCTTTTGCAAGATTTTAAAAAATATTTTAAAAGAAAATTCTCAAAACCTCAAAGTTCTGAATATGGCCCCATGACTATGCTGCACTCTGACATTCAGTATATTTCTCACATGAAATCTCCAAACCATTCTTGTTTTTCTTGCTATCATTTAATCAGATATTTTCTAGTGTTTTTAAAGGATAAGGTATTAGGTTCAACATCTTAAATATGCAGCAATCAAGAAAATGATCTACATAATTCTGTTGTTTCTGAAAGACCTTTGATAATTCAAATTCAATTTGTTTGAGATTTTTTTTATTTTTAATTTCAATTCATCAATTTTTTTGACAGAATTTAACTGCTGTAAGTTTAGGTTTGGCAGCACTCAATTGTTATGGGTAAACACTGATAAATGTCAATTTCACTTCACACTCACAAAGAAAAATATTTCCATTGTTAATAATAAAAAATTATAGAAAGGGGACATAAGAAAAATGATGGCTGATGGACTGTCTGACCACAGGGGGAGCCATACTACAGAACCATACTGACTGTAGTTTGGATTACAACTCTCAGAAACCCCAGGGGACCAGGAACAAAGGAAGGGAAAGTGACAAAGTAGGTGACGGAGCTACAGGCAAGTGGAGCCAGGACTGATGACAGCTCTCCGGCTCAGCTGACGGTTGGTAGCTAGGGCTGGGAACACTGCCCAGCTGAGGCAATGCATGGGGCTTGGGGTCCAGGGCAGGAATGCGCAGCCGTGTGGCCTGGCCAGGGAGCAGGACAGAGCCATAGGTGGCTCATCTGGGGACTGGTGAAGGGGCGCATGTCCTGCTTTTGCACTGTGAAAAGGTGGTCATCCTACCTACAGTAATTACATTTGTCACAGTGGATAGTTCAACTGCACTATAATAATAGTATACTGTCAGTAATAAATTGTCTGCCCCCTCACACCTCTAATTATGTGCAATCCTGGAATTTTAAATTAATAAAAATCAAAATAAATGCTTAAAAATAAACATCAATATTATCCATTGCAATTATTAAAAAATAAAAACTGAATTCTGCCATGCCTATGTAAGATGTAGCAATAACAGCAGTGGTCTCTTAAGTCCTTCCCTGATCACACTTTAAACTGGCATCTGCACCAGAGAAAGTCCCACAACAGCTGGGACTAAAGGGGATTCAGAAGGGACCAGAGAAAGGGCAAAACTCTGTTAGCAACCAAAATCCTAAAGATGTATAGCTGCTTCACCCTTCTGATCCACGTCTATCTTCGAGAGCAGGGGTTGGCAATGTTTTTGGCAGGAGTGCCAAAAACACCCAACCTCAACCTATTCCTTGACTTGGCATGTCAGGGCAGAATGGGGTAGAGGGGAGGGCATGAACGCCATGTGCCCCTGGAGGCTGGGGGGTACACAGCAGTGCTGTCGGAGGCATGAGTGTGGCAGTGACAAGAGGCTGAGCCCTCCTGCAGACGCTACTGGCAGCAGCTAGCCCTCCTGCAGACACCGTTGGCAATGGCGGCAGCGAGGGGGGGGGAGTGGCGACCAGTAACTGCCCGCAGGCACTGCTGGCAGTGTCAGCGGTGCCTTTTCATAGGGTGTGCGCTGCTACTCTCAGGGGGTGCACATGCACTGGCATTCACACCCTATGCATCGCCAATGGTGGGGGGGAGCTGTGAGGGGTCCAATCCTCATGCTGATGGTGGGTACATGGACACCACCAGGCGGACAGTGGGGTAGGGGCTAGGGTTGTGCTGCCCTGACCCTTTCCCCACCGAATGCTCCAAGGTGCATGGGCAGCCGCCACTGGCCATGGAGACCAGGCTTGTAACCAGTTGGGCAGAAGCACTGCATACCTCAGTGCAGCAGCTTGCAGCCTCCCAGCTGCCTACAAGATTAGGCCTGGGCTCTGGACAGGTCCCTGCTGCTCTCCACAGAACCTGGGCTACTTGCAACAGGAAGCAGGGAGGCTGCAAACACCTGCAGTGAGGTCAATTGAGCCCTGGCTCGACTCATTGCTGGTGGCAGGTGCACGTGTCTCCAGGTGGACAGCAGAGGAGGAGCTAGAGTTGCACTTCCCCAGCCTCTTCCCTGTCACGCACCCTTAAGCGTGTGTGCAGCCACTGCCAGTGCGGGGCTCCAGAGCCTGGTGCAGCTGTTTGCAACCTTTCAGCTGCTGGCCACATCCAGCCTAAGCTCTGGGCAGTTGTTGCTGGCCCTGGAGCCCAGGTTGCTTGCAGCAGGGCATGCAGCCTCCTGGCTGCCTGCTGCGAGCAGCCCAGGCTCCATGCCTAGCAGCAGCTGCCCAGAGCCTGGGCTGGCTGTCGCATGCCCAGCAAAATAGCTTCATATGCCATGCTCTGGCATGTGTCCCAGGAGAACAATCCCTGTTCTAGAGAAAGTGTTGGGATTTCAAAGTAACATCAAAATTTTCAAGATTCTCTCCTACTTCTCCTGGATATTCCAGTCATTCACCCTGCCCCTAACAAAACATCTGTGTATCATTTTAACTCTTCTTAGTATTTAAGATGGGCAATTTGCTTCTACCAATCCCATTTCCAGTGCTTTGTCCAGTATGAGGTTGCCCCATATGTCTGCCCAGTTTGCTTGTCCCTGGAAGCAGCTTTGAAAAGGGCTGAGATGGACTTCGGTCTTAGTCAGGATATTTACCCCACGCTTGAGAATTTTAAGCAATGTCAATTTTTCCTATGTTATTTCAAAATGTTTAATATGAGAAAAAAATTGTTGATATTCAAACTTTAAGATGCCCCTAGGAATCTCTGACCCTAGGAACTGTAGCCTGACAGCACTGGACAGTGATATGTATTACTTAGCAAATAATGCAATCAGTATAACACAATGAAGATCTTCTTAGTAACCTCAGATGTGCATATGAAACATTCTGTACTACTGCTTATTCAGTGGTATGTTGTCTTTAAATGAGATCCTAATGCAAGGTAGATAGACAAGATGACAGAATTAAATTTAATGTAGAAACTACCTCCTTAAAATTCAGACACACCTTTCCACTGACTGAGAGTAGAGCAAAGGGCAAGTTGAACCCCAAACCCATGGCGAAGGTGAATAGGTACAGCACAGGAAAAACACTGAAGATTTTCATATTGTTTCTGAGATTAATTAAGGCCATTAACGTAGATGTAATGGGTGTTTGAGCACCCTGGGTGGCAGTCTGGGTGGGCTGGCTGGTGGAGCTGCTGCTATTTTTGAGCCCACCCCTGCAAGAGTCAGTGCCCAGGTGTCCCAGTTGCACACCCTTTAATATTCTAGTGGCAATTTATATTAGTAGCATTATTTAATATTATAAATGTGGGTGTGTAAAATGTAATAGTATTATTGATATTAAAACATCAACACCCCCACCCCTAAGACAACCGTATTCACTAATAATAATAACAATAGATAATAGACTTCAATTCCAAATGTTTCTCGTCTTTTTCCTGCATTCAGAGTGTGTCAAGCTGTGGCAGCATGAAAATAAGTTTCCTGTTTCTTTGATAAATGGTCTTATTTTTAATATTAAAAATATAACTAAAATTTAACTCTAAATCTTCTAAATTAAGACAGATTATTACAATAAATCCATTTTACCACTAATGTAAAATGTACCACTGTGACTGCCTCTACACTTGCACTTTACTGCAAAGTAGACTAATTAGATGTGGACTAAAGCATCGCCATCTATATGTGTGCCGGTATTAGGCCACAGTATAATTAACACCACCACCATAAGGGAGTACTGTCAAGGACAGTACTATCTTCCAGCAGAGTAATTAACTGCGATTAAATGCACATGTAGACACTGACCATGAGTATAAATTGCACCCAATCAATCGGGAGCTCTGCACTTTCAGCACCCTCATGCCCCAGACACCCTCTTCACCACCCACCACCACCACCCAGAGCCCGGGCCAGTGCAGGGCAGGAGCAGCTCAAATTGCTACCATCTTGGGCACACATGTAGACACTACATCCGGAAGTAGTTTACTCCACATTTTATGCTTCAAATTCATTGCACATGTAGACGCAACCTGTGTATCCTCACCTTTTCCATACAAACTATTTTATGTTTTCTTTTTACATTATTATACATATATAGGAAGAGATTATAATTATAAACTCCAGTTTACCTTATAAAACGTTCAATTAGGTATTTCTTGACCACAGTATCCAATTCTCAATTAGCAAGTGCTAGATTTTGTTAAGTAAGTAAACACTGAATTCACAGTGATATTAAAACTACTGAACTACAGAATGGTTTGAAAATGATAACTTTAAAATTATCCTGCTTCTTTTGGATTAACATTTTGGTTAAATTGATCAGCTCCAAGGATAAGAAAAAGCACTGCCATCTTGACAGAAAAGCAGAAGTATAATGCTTTACTTCGTAAACAGTATTTGTAAACAGCATATTGGAAGAAATTGTTTTTATAGTAATAAAAGAGAAATTTCAAAATATTTGGACAAAGTTCCTACACTTTTGCCTTTTGGTGAAACTGACTGGAAGGAAAAAGGGCAAGGGGAAGTGCATAAGAAAAGACTGATGATATTTAAAAGCCTGTTACAGAGAAAAGGACAGCTATTTAAATAGCACCATGTTGATTTATTGTATATACAGGTTGGAATCAAGAGGGAAAAATGCAGATTTATTGACAGGTTAAATTATCTTGCTAAAACTATTAATGTGTGTTATCTCTTTACAATCAACTACACAACACAGCATTAAATTATAATATTAGATTGTATGAATTTGTAGTCTAGAACACTTCATGAAAAACAAATTTAAACTTGCTATGAACCTCAGTGCAATTTAAAAGAGCCTAGGGAAGGAGATGACAATGGGAAAAGGCAGCTACAGCAGATCCTGATGTGCAAGAAAGGAGTGCTGCTTTAAAAATAGATAAATCACCACTCTTCCAAGTAAGTATTATATATAAAAGAAAGAGCAAGATCAGTGGGTGACAGGAGCATGACACTAGCCACTTCACCTAAGTGTTAAAATGCATACTCCACCTAACATGAAAAGAGTATATAGTTACCATATGGGCACTGCATATACACTAAGCAATAAAATACACAAGATGTAACCAGTTATCATGCATATGAGATCAATAAATCTTTCCATTTATCTCATGATGTTTGAAGAAAAACATTGTGCTGAGTGTTAGAATATCACAGCAATGAATTGTTGTCTAACACTATCAGAATGCATGTCCTATATCCTCACTTTATTTTCATGTCCATATGTAAATATTAAGAGTTATAAATGAAAAGGAATGGTCTGGGGATGGAGTGTTTTCCGATTAAGACTCCATTTTTTTTGCTTTCTTTTCAAATTATTTCCTCTTAGTACTCAGCTTCCTGGAAAATGAGGGAGTCAAATTGAAGTTTTGATTATTAGTGTCCAGTGAAACCAGTAAGCTGGACTTCCTACTCAGAATAGAATTATCAATGCCTCAGACTCAGCCAAGCCACAGAACAGCTATCATGTGTTACCAGAACTTTAGCAAATATTTAGTTCTACCACTACGCTACTAAAATATTCTGACTGTAATGAAATAACATGCGAGGGAGCCTCTATTAAGGGCCATTTCCAAGAAACAATTTATCTCGTGTTGAGTTAAAATATTCCCACATTTTCTCTTTTAGTGCTATTTTTTTTGCCTATTATTTTTTCATGGTTAGATAACATGAATGAAATCCTGACAAAACTCCAAGTGACTTCAGTGGGGCCAGGATACCCCCCCCCATACATAAGATGTGTGTGCATTTGTGTGTGTGCATGCATGCAAACAGACATACGTTACTATGCAAACATCTATCTACAGTTTTTGACATGTCAGTTTATATCTATATCTATATGTATTGGTGGTACCCTCTGAAATAAGAAACATATAGTTATCTCCCATTTGGACAGTTACCCATTCACAGTTGGACAATAAAAATAGTGTATTTACATCTGTGGGTACACTGTGATTCCTGAAGATAAAATAATTGTTATCAGTATATGGCTTGCCTTACAATTTTCACTAAACACTGTTAATGCTTTTATTCTTTGTAATAAGTTTTATTCATTAGAAAGGCAGTAACTTATACCAGTCTAAAAAGGGATCTAAAATGATATTTAAATAAATCTTATGGATAATAAGCAAAAGATACTTTGACAGAAGTATTTAGATGCCTTGTAAAATATCTGTTCCTAAGTCAGCAATGAAGTTATATTTGGCAATTCTACATTTTAAAGCTATAGGCTCAATTAGGCCAAAAAAGGAGGATACTGTGCATTACTACAAGTCTCTTACTGCATTCATTTATTGTTCAGTTCACAGTCTCTGAATACAACACAATCCTCCAACGGAGTCAGCTTTCATAATTCAGCAGTACAAAGTCTGCAAACACATGTAACCTAGATCCATATTTCACAGTGACAGCATATGATAGCAGAATGTGAAGTATTAATGCTAGTGTCACTACAGTCCTACACTCTACTGCACTTTAAGAGAAAGCAGCTGCTGAGATGAAATGTGTGCCAACTGTCTGAAGACAGAAACATAAGAAACATTCCTTCTGTTACAAAGGGAGAGACGCACACAAACAGACTTTCCTTTAGACTCAACAAGCACAAAGTTTCTTACTTTTGCCTTTTAAATTTCTATTTCAAAAATACTTGTACATTCTGCATTGGGAAAAGAAATGCCTACTCGAAAGTCATAACTTCCTCCATAAAAGAATACTCGGTGTAAACAATGCCTTGGTCAAGGTTATGTCTTTGTAAGTGAAACTGATTAAATAATGCCTATAACCAACTCAATTTTCCATACACACTCCAAATTCAATGAGTTTACACACTCAGAAATGTAACTGCTATCAGGTATCAAATAGCACTGGCCATCTGAGCAGTTTTATACTAGTAAAAATGGACTTCACGACTCTCCTAGAATACTACTTCTGGCATCCTTTAAAAAGCAGTATGTCTTGAAATACTCTCCTGTCTTCAGAAATCTTTGTCCTAACTCAACATAAAGGAATCTGCTGTGTATATCTATCCACTGAAAGTTTAGTTAATCAGTTTAAGGAAGTCATTACAGAATAGTAAATTTAGTTAACAGGGTGTGCTTTTCTCCTCCACTCTTTATGTAAAGATTTCCAGCTTGGTAAAGAACCTACCCATCTTGATTTGTATACAGTCTTGATGTAACCATATAAAATGAACTATCCAAGTACTATATCACTATCTTTTAAATACAGTGTTACAATAAGCATGTGACATAATCTGAAATGTTTGGCTGTAACTCACTTAAAAACTAGTACAACCTCATTGACCTCCTTATCAAACAATTTATTGTGCATTTACAGACTGGACAATGAAATAGAAGAGGTAAGGTATTAATGGTGACACTATTTGGCAAGCTCATAGTGCAGTTCATTCAAAAGGCAATTTTAAAATTGAATGAAGAGGTTTGACTAGGCAATAAAAACAGCCACAATGCCAGTGAACAGTACTTAGGAGGAAAGCTTCTAATTATCCTATTTATAAATCAACAGCAATTTTACTGATGACTTCTTCTCAAACTTGATTAAAATAACTTCAAAAATTAAAAAATAATAAGATCATACTTATTTTATTAAATTACAATTTAAAAGTATTATTGATTCCCTTCATAATGAAAATGATAAAAACTTGAGGACAAGAATGAGACAACATTTTTTAAGAGAAACATTTGTACAACACACTGCAACATAATTATAGTGCTGCCCTTGGGGAAAGGGATTTTATTTTATAATGAGAATGTTTACACTGTTATGGGGTTCAATCTATCTGGGAGGGAAGGTTAAACTTCTTTCCATTAAAGACAGCCTTATAATGAAAAGCTCTGAAAGGAGAATGGAGTCTAATATAGTAGATGTAATGGCCTATTAAATGATTCACACACACAAAATGAATCAAATTCATTGTATCTTACTGCTCTTTTATGACAAAATTGTTGAAAAAATAAAACTATTGTCAAGATAATTGCATATTACATATACTGTATTACTGTAAGTACTATTCTTATTGGAGGACCCAGAGTCTACATTTTAGGTACATTAATAGGACATTACATTTTAAATACTTTATAGTGCTGGGATGTTGCACAGGAATCCCACTTTCACTGTGAAGGCGAAAAATCAATTTAGACTTAAAGTCATACTGCAATTCTGCATCATTCTTTTTCAATTAAATTTTTGCATACATTCTTTATGATGTCATTTCTACAATTCTGCAACAGATGTTTGTTTATATACCAATTTACTAAAATGCTGCTGTACTAGTTCATGCTATTTTGAATGTAACCTCTTCAAGTAGCTTATGCTTCCAAATCACAAGACAATAAATGTTTTCTTAAACTTGTCCCCTTAATGTGCTGGTAAGAATCACCATCTCTGATCATTACTCAGTAATGCACAGCCACGTTTTGGAAGGGCTTTAGCTTATTTAAGAAAACAAAAGTGCTGATCACATTTTGTCTTCTGTAAAACAGAAAAAAAAGAAAGGTGTGATCATTTCCTTTGCCAAGGCCCACTTCGACATAAAATGTAAGAAATCAGCCTATTCCTATATAGAAGGATAATTAGTAGCTGGTTGATATGGGTCCAAATTTGCAAACAGGTATTCACAATGAATCTACCTTTGTGAGTAACATTAGTTAGGTACATGATTGCTCGTAAGATTTGGCTTCAAATTTAATCAGGCAAAATTATGTTAAAGCAACACAAAGTATCTCTGGCTAATAAGTCAGATCCCTTTTCAAACCTTTTTGTATATGTAAGCTATTGGCTCTTCACAACATGGACCCAGTCTTCCTCTCTTTGGAAATCACAGTATACATTCTGAGATCCCTCACAATATAAATTTGTAATGGTATAATATAGTGCCAACATTTATGACAGTTTCGGCTATATAAAGAGACAAAATACACTGGAGAGGAGTGTCAAAACATCCACTGATTTCAAGTAGGATGGGGATATGCAAGTTTTCCTAGTGATACTAAGTGTTTGTGAAGGATTTATCAGCATTTCTCCTTGAAATAATTTCAATTGGGTTATACCAAAAATGAGGTTGGATGACTGTTTTACAATAAGAGGTATTTGATGCCAGATGTACTACTACTCATATAAAAGTCTGTAAAATCATACTGCAATATTTTAAAGTGCAAATGACTATGAGTGTGTGTGTGTGTGTGCGCGCCTGAATTCCCAAACATTCATCACAATTTCACTTATGAACTAAATACAAGAAGATGAGATATTCAAGGACAATAATATTTTCATTATCTATCAAAAGAGACAAAGAAAAATGAAGAAAAAAACGTGAAGCCTAAACTAATTGATGTTAAAGATACATTTTAAAGTTTAAAACATAACCAGAAATTAGTTTTCTTTTTAGCGAGGGGTGATAAAACAATGATACATATGTAAAAGGCAAGGAAAGGAAGGAATTACTTCACAGTGTAAGATGCAGGTAAAAAAAACAGCCTGAAACAAAAAGGGGGAAATTTAAAGGGGTACTGAGTCCAAGTTGTGCTAACTTCCAATGTTGTGACCCAAAGAACCCCATGGCTAAATGTCTGTTTGGAGATTGGTGGAGTGACTGTACAAAATGATAACTTAACTTCCAGTAAAGGTTCATTAAAGTAATCCTGGTTCCCTTGTTTGGCTGTAGTTTTTATATGTTCTTGGTTTATAAGCAATTTTGTTTCTCTTCCTGTAATCTTTCCTAAGCCTTTGTTGGGAGGGGTAGCATACAAATTGAATGAATGAATGAGTTCATTCATTAGTAAATAAACAGCAAGTGGGCAGTGCTAATCACAGAGGGTATGTGATCAATAGTTTAAAAAAAAAAAAATGGGCTGATTAACATATCCCATGGTATGAAATCCCAAACACATTTTAAATACACCCCAGTAACAGTACAGAAAGCACATTCAACAATTTTACTAGTTATCTTAAAAAGTTGCTCAAGATTTGGGGGGGAAAAAAGTTGAAAGATGGTGATTCATCAAAGCTGAAATATTTTGTGGAAACATGGTGGCCTTGACAAAAGAGTAACTGAAGATGGAATTTCTGATGGAAACAAGAGCAATAGCATCTTATCTAAAAGAGATACAAAGAGACAACTTAAAACAATCAGGGCACCCTCCTGAGAGTTATGAAACATGGGTTAAAGTCCCTGCTCTTGCGGATTCTGAGCAGGAGACTAAATATAGGAGACTACCCTATTCAAGCTTGGGTTTCTTTCAAGTTCTCCTGTTGAAGTTGCCCCACTCTGAATAACTGATTAAATGTTGATTACAGCAGGATTTGAACATGCTTGCTCCATCTTCCAGTAAGTAATTAACACAGTCAGACTCTGTTCTCTCTCGATCTTTCCTGTTGAATCTGTATTACTTCATCTTGTTAAATTCAGGTCCCTGATCCATGATTTATAAATGGAACTGCTGCAACAGACATACCATGAGAGACAACGTAAAGTAGACAATAGCCTGGAAGGAAAGACATTCATCTGAGATGTAGGAGACCTACATTCAAGTCCCTACTGAAAAATCCAACAGAACAGGGACAGAAACCCAAGTCCATTATATAAACACCAGACTAGTGACAATTAACAGGTGTCTATGCTTTCTGTTATTGCTATTATTGAAAAATTTTAAAGGGTCTTGAGTCTGTTCTGATTCCAAAAGAAAAAAATTCCAAAATGCTGAAAGTGTGTGGGGGACAGGGAAACACTCCCCATTTTTTTAAAACACATATGGCTGTAGGGAGAAGACTAGAGCATACTGGGTGCGTCTACATGAGACGCTAACTGCACAGCAGCTGAATAATACTGAGCAGTAGCGCATCACAACACCAACAGTGCTAATACGATATTGTTCACTATTATTAGGCTACTGCAGAGTTGTGTCACTTAAAAGCCGTTCGCTTGTGCTACTGCACAGTAACTCTGGTTACCATGCATTTATTTACTACATTGGTTACTGCGCATTTATTTTATACAGGTACTAAATACATGCGCAGTAACCACTTTACAGTAGTGTCTCATACAGACGTCCCCCTTGTGTACAAGGAAGTAAGTGTATGTAGTCTGCTAATTTACATTTGTATTACCTTTACTTATATTTATACATTACATACATCTCCTACCCAATAATGGAGAAAAACATATATACTTATTATACAAATCACTTCATCCATAATTGGATTGCAACCATCGTAGTACTAGCACGCAAAAGTTGCTTAATAATACCCATCCCCAGTACTCTATGGTTTGCAACAAGAAGTATAGTATACATATGAAACTCCAAGGAATGCAGGTTTAGAAGATAAAATTGGAATTTGATTAGGATACCAGGCTTAGTATCTTGTTTACAAAAGAGCTATGAAATCTCTGAAAACAAGTTGTTTCAGGCCTTGATTTTGTGTCTCAACCAAAAT
This sequence comes from Alligator mississippiensis, assembly GCF_030867095.1. Taxonomy (NCBI): domain Eukaryota; kingdom Metazoa; phylum Chordata; order Crocodylia; family Alligatoridae; genus Alligator; species Alligator mississippiensis. The sequence goes on along the minus strand of NC_081827.1, from coordinate 232,047,022 downwards.
CTGGAAAAACATTAAACATTTTTAAACAGTAGTGCTAATTACATAAATAGTATATTTTAACAAACAGGGAATCACTAAGGCACCATCATTTGAGGTGACAAAAGCTAGAAGAATACCTGGGTGGGATTAGAGAATATTCCAGAATGCAATTTTAAATTGCAAAATGTGTGCTTTGTATAGCACTGAGTACTGTTCATAGTAAATCATAAATTATTATAGCAACAACAGATGAACCATGAGGTCCCCCCCGCAGTTGTGTCATTAAGAACTGCCTATATACAATTCATATTTGCACCCAAATACTATCAATTCTGAAAGAAAAATAAGAGTTAATCAAACAATGATTTATTTTCTTCTTTCCATACTCCTTTGCTTTAAGTACCTGTTTTCCTCTGCTCCAGAGTCCCATTTTCCTCTCTACATATTAGTTTAGATTGCCACTTTTGATGCTAACATTGCATCACTGCAATAATTCTTACTACTTTTGGACAGAAATCATCTGTCTATGTGGTCACCATAATATTAAGTAGCATTTTCTCCACTTTCTTCACAGTTACTTGGCACATAATTTAGTTGTACCAATAAGGGGAATTGAGGTGTAATTCCAATGCCCTCTTCATGGCAAGACTTACAGGGAAAGAACAACAAAGGGACTCTGAACCTCAAATCAGTAGTCTGGTTAAAGCTGAAATTCCCACACAACACATCCTGGTCATTCCCTATTGCAAAATGTCCTCCAAGTTAACAGCTGCCTTAGAAACTTCACATTTCTCAAGAAAAATCCATTTGTTTTCTTTAAATAATAAGTCTTTAGAAGGGGAGTCATAACTAATGGTTTCTACATGTTTCTACCTTTTCAATCTGAATTTCATATGAGTAAAATAAACCACAAATGAAAGTGCTTGTACCAGGCACGTTGAACCTTTCTTCTTCTATTAGCATATCAGTCTGCAATCATAACTAGATCAATAGCGAAGATATCTGCTTAAAAGAGCACCATGCTTTCTTTTGTCAGAAATTCATTACTTTTTATTAGGGTCATTGCTTGAAAACTTCAAAACACCATATGGACCTAATTGTGGTTTATTTTGGCAAAAAGGAAGACACTGTAGAACAATTGAGGCATTACATTCTACAATTCCATTACTTTCATCCCTCTCAGTTTTATTACTGTGTCATTAAAGGCAACTTGAGTGAGCGAAGAATTATAGTGTCATGTGTACGGGCTAGTAGATTAATAACAAAACACACTCAAGTTTAAAGGTATCTAACAGCTGTTTTCATTATTTTGTGTAAATACGCTTGAAGCATATCTATCTGATTAGTGGATAGAGTGCTCTTCTCTGTCACATGCCATGGGCACTGCTATGTGCAAGTAATCAAAGTGCTCAGAAAATGAGTTTACATTGTTCACTGCTGAAATACACAAATGTCAGAAAGTGACTGCGCATCAAAGCTTAGGCAAATCATCTGCTGCAAACAAACAGATTCCAATGCACATTTCAGCTTTAAACATTCCACTGCAGCACAATGAATGAAAAGGACTTATTGCTAGCCAAAATGAAGTGATGCTCACAGAATAATAAGTTGCTCACGTGTATATGTGAACAAATGAATTCAGGATTGGATACTTCTAAAATATTTCAGCTACTTGCAAAACCTAAAATAATATTATTTCTTTATATTATAAATACACAGCCATTTCTGTGGTATTCCCACTGGGTATTGCTGCAGAAAGAAAAAAGGGGAATTTCTCACCTGGCAATGCCCTTTTGTGACTTAGTTGCCATACATCCCGACTACGAGTAGTTCTTCCTATGATTATAAAGATAACTAGCAACCTAGAGAATAGAGTGTTGGTGCCCTATAAAGGACAAAACCCTCCATCTCCCTTCTACATGAAGTTGAATAATTTCAAAGTGGATATTTGATTTCTAGTGATAAATTAACCCAGCAACACAGAATATTGATATAAAAAAATCTATGATGAACTTTATCAAGGGGCAGATGCCTGCAACATCCAAATCTCAGTGAGGATTGTCTAGGTAAAAACTCTTTTTTCTGTGACTCAGTTGCGATCAGTGCACACTAAGGAAATTTTAGCAGTGATCATCACCAGAAGGAATAAAGTAGGACCACCCACCATCAAAGTTAGCAAATAGGTGATTAAAGGTTAGAAGGAGTGTGCCTGTGACTCAGCTTCAGACAAAACTACAGATTAGAAGGCCAAGCTAACCAGGATGAAACTATATAACCTCTTCACATAGCACTCAGAAACATTACTTGTATTCCACTCGCTCCTGGAGAGAGGAAGCATACCTGAAACAAACCAATCTGGTAGACACTCGAGTCAGAAGCAGAAGAAAAATATGCCTCACACCTGTCAGTACATAACAAAAATAACATTTTCTTCTTGATGATGGTAAGTTAAAATAACTTAAAACACCAAAATTCTGGCATCTCACCTACAAGCAAGCCCACCCTTGAGAAGCAGTAATCAAGGACAATGAGCATGAGATGGGGCTTTAGTGTAATTTCCAGCATACTGCATATCAAAATCTTTATAGGTAATTGGGAATTATCAAGAGCAGAATAATGAGTTCTTTGGCTCAACTCACAATTAGTGGTGGGAGAAAAATGGTATGAAGATGAGGAAAGTCTGTTTTCCAAATGTCTTCAATTACTCTTCAACAATTACTTTGAGTCGGTTTTCCACCAGCCCAAGGGGATCACCCTGCCTGACAGGATGTAGGACTACCAGGATAAGGGGGATCATACACCTATAATTGACAAAGATCTTCTGAGGGAACAGCTTGAGAGGCTGGACATCCACAAAGGAGGACGAGGCGACGAGTGCTCGTCATAGGCGACTCCATCCTGAGAGGTACGGAAGGACCCATCTGTCACCAGGACCCCTCAGCACAAGAGGTATACTGCCTTCCTGGAGCAAAGATTCGGGATGTGACGGAGGTAATCCAGGCCAGGATCAAGCACACCGATTACTACCCCATGGTCCTAGTCCATGTGGGTACTAATGATGTGGACAGGAGAACCCCCGATCACCTGATGGCGGACTACAGTGCTCTGGGCGGCGTGCTGAAGGAGTTCAGTGCACAGGTAGTATTCTCTTCCATCCTACCAGTGAGCGGACGAGGAAGACGGCATGAGAACTGCATCCGAGAAACCAACTGGTGGCTTCAGCAGTGGTGTCTCGAGGAAGGCTTCGGCTTCCTGGACAATGACCCGCACATCACGACGAGGGACATGCTCAGCTGGGATGGGCTTCACCTGTCCCCCAAAGGTAAACGTGTGTTTTCTTCTAGGTTGGCAGATCTCCTCCGGCGGGCTTTAAACTAGGCTCGTCGGGGGGAGGGGAGTACGAGGGCAGGGGAAGCTGTGGACCACCAAACCATGTCGCACCCACAAGGACAGCCCAGCCTGAAGAAAGAGAGCATTGGAAACCTGAAAGCCATGCGGAGACCAGCACTACAGCACAGGTAACAAACAAGAAGGTAAGAAACAATGGGCCCCTTGGGACTCGGAGCGGGGGGGCGGCAAAGGCACCAGTCGCAGGGCTCAAGTGCCTATATACTAACGCTAGGAGCATGGGGAACAAGCAGGATGAACTAGCGCTCCTGCTTGCACTAAACACCTATGACTTAGTGGGGCTAACAGAAACCTGGTGGGATTCGTCCCATGACTGGGAGGTACATATTGAGGGCTATAGATTGTACAGAAAGGACAGGTCGGGGAAGAAGGGGGGGGGGGTTGCACTTTATGTCAGTGAGCAATATACATCAGCCCTCATCAAGACAGAATCTAAGGTTGAGGAAGTAGAAGGATTGTGGGTTAGGCTACATGGGGGACAAGGAGAAAGGGATTTGGTGGTAGGGGTCTGCTACAGACCCCCACACCAAGGGGAAGAAATAGATGCGGGGCTCCTGAGGCAACTCTCGGAGACCATAAAAGCTAAAGAGGCGGTAGTCATGGGGGACCTAAACTACCCGGACATCTGCTGGGAGACGCAGACAGCAAAGTCCCACCGCTCACGCAGGTTTCTAACCTGTGTACAGGACCTCCACCTGACACAGGAGGTACATGGTCCCACTAGGGGGAATGCCATACTGGATATGGTATTGGCAACAGGGGATGACATGGTAGGGGACCTCCAGATCGGTAACCATTTGGGAGACAGTGATCACCTATTAATAGAATTCAACATAAGACGTCTAGTGGGTAAGGTAACTAGTAGGGTGAAAGTGCTAGACTTTAGGAAAGCTGATCTCAATGAACTCAGGCGATTAGTCAAGGACACACTGCAGAGTAGGAGTTTTGAAGGGATGGAAGCCCAAGAAGGGTGGCTGTGCCTTAAGGAAACGATCCTTCAGGCACAAAACAAGACGATCCCCGAGCGAGGCAAAAGAGGGAAAGGGGCCAGGAGGTTTCTATGGCTGACCAGAGAAATCCAGGGCAGCCTAAGGGCCAAAAGGGGAGCACATAAAAAGTGGAAACAAGGTGAGATCACTAAAGATGAATATACCTCCTCTGTTCGTGCTTGTAGGGAGGCAGTTAGATGGGCCAAAGCTACCATGGAGCTGAGGATGGCAACCCAAGTAAAAGACAACAAGAAATTGTTTTTTAGCTATATTGGGAGTAAAAGGAAGGCCCAGGGAGGAATAGGACCCCTGCTAAATGGGCAGAAACAATTGGTGACAGACAGGGGGGACAAGGCTGAACTCCTCAACGAGTTCTTTGCCTCAGTGTTCCTAAGTGAGGGACATGACAAGTCTCTCACTGGGGTTGTAGAGAGACAGCAGCAAGGTGCCGGACTTCCATACGTAGATCCTGAGATAGTGCAGAGTCACTTGGAAGAACTGGATGCCTTTAAGTCGGCAGGCCCAGATAAGCTCCATCCGAGGGTGCTGAAGGCACTGGCCGACATCATTGCAGAGCCAGTGGCGGGAATATTCGAACGCTCGTGGCGCACGGGCCAAGTCCCGGAGGACTGGAAAAGGGCTAACGTGGTCCCCATTTTCAAAAAGGGGAGGAAGGAGGACCCGGGCAACTATAGACCAGTCAGTCTCACCTTCATCCTTGGTAAAGTCTTTGAAAAAATTATCAAGGCTCACATTTGTGAGAGCCCAGCAGGGCAAATTATGCTGAGGGGAAACCAGCACAGGTTTCTGGCGGGCAGATCGTGCCTGACCAATCTAGTCTCTTTCTATGACCAGGTTACGAAACGCCTGGACACAGGAGGAGGGGTGGATGTCGTATACTTAGACTTCAGGAAGGCCTTCAATACGGTATCCCACCCCATACTGGTGAACAAGTTAAGAGGCTGTGACGTGGATGACTACACAGTCCGGTGGGTGGCGAATTGGCTAGAGGGCCGCACCCAGAGAGTCGTGGTGGATGGGTCGGTCTCGACCTGGAAGGGTGTGGGCAGTGGGGTCCCGCAGGGCTCGGTCCTTGGACCGATACTCTTTAATGTCTTCATCAGTGACTTGGACGAGGGAGTCAAATGTACTCTGTCCAAGTTTGCAGATGACACAAAGCTATGGGGAGAAGTGGACACGCTGGAGAGCAGGGAACAGCTACAGGCAGACCTGGACAGGTTGGACAAGTGGGCAGAAAACAACAGGATGCAGTTCAACAAGGAGAAATGCAAAGTGCTGCACCTAGGGAGGAAAAATGTCCAGCACACCTACAGCCTAGGGAATGACCTGCTGGGTGGCACAGAGGTGGAAAGGGATCTTGGAGTCCTAGTGGACTCCAAGATGAACATGAGCTGGCAGTGTGACGAAGCCATCAAAAAAGCCAATGGCACTTTATCGTGCATCAGCAGATGCATGACGAATAGGTCCAAGGAGGTGATACTTCCCCTCTATCGGGCGCTGGTCAGACCACAGTTGGAGTACTGCGTGCAATTCTGGGCGCCACACTTCAAGAAAGATGCGGATAACCTGGAGAGGGTCCAGAGAAGGGCCACTCGTATGGTCAAGGGCCTGCAGACCAAGCCCTACGAGGAGAGACTAGAGAAACTGGACCTTTTCAGCCTCCGCAAGAGAAGGTTGAGAGGCGACCTTGTGGCTGCCTAAAAGTTCATCACGGGGGCACAGAAGGGAATTGGTGAGTATTTATTCACCAACGCGCCCCCGGGGGTTACAAGAAACAATGGCCACAAGCTAGCAGAGAGCAGATTTAGATTGGACATTAGGAAGAACTTCTTCACAGTTCGAGTGGCCAAGGTCTGGAACGGGCTCCCAAGGGAGGTGGTGCTCTCCCCTACCCTGGGGGTCTTCAAGAGGAGGTTAGATGAGTATCTAGCTGGGGTCATCTAGACCCAGCACTCTTTCCTGCCTATGCAGGGGGTCAGACTCGATGATCTATTGAGGTCCCTTCCGACCCTAACATCTATGAATCTATGAAATCAGCAGGCCTGGACAGAATGCATCCAAGAGTACTAAAAGAGTTGGCTGACATCATAGCACAACCAGTGGTGAGGATATTTGAAAACTTGTGGAGCTCAGGAGAGGTTCCTGAGGATTGGAAGAGGGCCATTGTGGTGCCTATCTTCAAGAAAGATCCAGGGAACCCCAGGCCAGTCAGTTTGCCCTCAATCCATGGAAATATGTTGGAAAAAAATACTCAAAGAAACCAACAACAGGTGAACAGAAGGCAACACTCTGAGAGCTAGCCAACATGGCTTCGTTATAGGTAGGTCTTGCCTGACCAACCTCATTTCCTTCTATGACCAGGTGATGCATCACTTGGACACAAGAGAAGAGGTTGATGTCATATATTAGATTTCAAAAAAGCCTTTGACTTGGTCTCCCATGTTGTCCTAATGATAAAATTGGGTAACTGCAGCCTCGACAACCTTACAATCCAGTGGCTGGGGAACTGACTCCATGGTCGGATCCTGAGAGTGATAGTCAATGGAACTGAGTCAACATGGTGCATGGTGACCAGTGACATCCCCCCGGACTCAGTACTCAGACCAGTACTTTATATATTCATAAATGATCTGGATTCGGATGTCAGAAGTGGACTGGCTAAGCTCGCGGACAACACCAAAATATGGGGAAGTGCGGTCACACTAGAGGATAGGCTGGCAATACAGGCCTGTCTGGACAGACTTGCAAGGTGGGCAGATCAAAACCTGATGATATTCAATATGAAGAAATGCAGCTCCACCTCGGGAGAAAAACCCACATCATACTTATAGGCTTGGCAATGCTAGCTTACTAGCACCACAACCGAAAGAGACTTGGGGATCATGATTGACTACAAGGTGAATATGAACTACCAATGCGATGCTGTAGCCAGCAAAGCAAATAAAACTCTGGCTTGCATCTACCGGCCATAGCTGGAGTATGCATCCAATTCTGAGCTCCACACTTTAGAAAGGATGTGGAGAAGCTTGAGAGAGTCCAGAAACATGCCACACACATGATTAGAGGTCAAGAGAACAGGTCTTATGAGGAGAGGCTGAGAGGCATGGGACTCTTCAGCCTGGAGAAGCAAAGGCTCAGGAGTGACTTGGTGGCAGCCTATAAGTACATAAGGAGTGTGCATCAGGAACTGGGAGAACATCTGTCCACCAGGGTACCCCCAAGGGAAGACATGGTCTAATGATCACAAACTGCTGGGAGACCGTTTTAGACTGGACATAAGAAAAAACATCTTTACCATCCCAGTCTCCAGAGTCTGGAATAGGCTCCCCCCAGAAGTGGTGCAAGCACCTACTCTGGAAACCTTTAAAAAACACTTATATGCTTATCTTGGTGGGGTGATCTGACCCCAGCTGACTTTCTGCCCATTGGGCAGGGGGCTGGACCTGATGATCTCATAAGATCCCTTCCAGTCCTAATGTCAATGAAATATTTTTCCAGGAAGCCACATTTTTATATCACAAACCAACACCATTCTTTCTACAGAAGCTCTTCTCTAAAAGGAATCACAATTCATCTGATTTAATATATTTTCTGAGAGCCATGGTACACCATAATTTTAGGTGTCTTCTGGAGCTCTTAACCCCTATTTCATCTGCACATTAACACCTGAAACTTATTTTAAGCACTCATTAGGCAGCTCAAAATTAAACCACTCCATGGCAAGATATCTCTGATCTGTGCTACCCAGCTCATGTTGTACTAAGATGTAGCAACGGATTGGGCCCACTACCCCTAGCACTCCAGATCCCCTCTCACTGTCCCTTTCCCCTCTTACTTGTGGCTGCCTGTTCTGTCTGTCCTGGGTAGCAGGCAGAGAAGGGTTACACTGCCTCCCTGGCTGCCACTATTGCTGAAGAGTTCTGGGCCACAAATGATGCCCAAGGGCAGAGGAAGGAGGGCAGAAGACAGGTGGGTACCCCGAGAGGCAGGGGAAACCAGGTAGGAATACTGAGAGGCAAGGGAAACAAGGGGAGTCCCAGAGAGCAGGGGAAGAAAACCTGGAATAGGATGGGAGCAGGAGAGATTACCTTTCAGTCCTCCAGGCCCCTGCTGGCCTGAAGTGTGACTGCTGCAAACTCAAGATAGCACTAAAACTGATCAACATTTGTGTAGCTCACAGCATAAAGTGTAATAAGGCCCTGATTCAACTTTCATAACTAGTTTCAGGACAAACCTGAGGCACTGAACACAATAATGAAAGGGCCTTGTTATATATTCCACTTTGAGCTGCCAGTCAGGCCGCAGTTGGAGTACTGCATCCAGTTCTGGGCGCCGCACTTCAGGAGGGATATAGACAACATGGAGAGGGTCCAGAGGAGGGCCACTCACATGGCCAGGGGTCAGCAGGACAGGCCCTACGAGGAGAGGCTATGGGACCTGAACCTGTTCAGCCTCCACAAGAGAAGGCTGAGGGGGGATCTAGTGGCCTGACAAACTAGTTAGAGGGGACCAGCAGGCAATGGGGGAGTCCCTGTTCCCCTGAGCACTACCAGGAGTGACTAGAAATAACGGCCACAAGCTGGCAGAGGGTAGATTCAGACTAGACATCAGGAGGCACTACTTCACAGTCAGGGCAGCTAGGATCTGAAACCAACTTCCAAGAGAAGTGGTGCTGGCTCCTACCCTGGGGGTCTTTAAGAGGAGGCTAGATGAACACCTTGCTGGGGTCATTTGACCCCAGTACTCTTTCCTGCCATGGCAGGGGTCCAACTTGATGATCTGCTCAGGTCCCTCCCAACCTTACCAACTATGAACCAGCAACCAGCACGGTTTCATTAGGGGCAGGTCATGTCAGACCAACCTGATTGCCTTTTACAATCAGGTCACAAAAGCATTGGATGCAGGTGTCGCCGTGGATGTAGTCTTTCTGGACTTCAGCAAGGCCTTTGACACTGTCGACCACCCCATTCTCATTAAAAAGCTAGGCGACTGTGGCATTGATGCCTACACAGTCAGATGGACTGAAAATTGGCTGAAGGGTCGTATTCAGAGGGTGGCGGTAGACGGGTCATATTCGACCTGGGGGGAAGTGGGCAGCGGAGTCCTCCAGGGCTCAGTCCTTGGGCCTGCACTTTTCAATTTCTTTATCAGCAATTTGGACAACGGGGTGAAAAGCAACCTGTTTAAATTTGCTGATGATACCAAAATTTGGTGTGAGGTGGGCACGCTAGTAGGGAGGGAAAGACTGCAGCAAGACCTGGATAGGTTGCAGGGGTGGGCTAACAAAAACAGGATGTGTTTCAATACTGACAAGTGCAGGGTGCTGCACTTGGGCAGTAGTAACCAGCAGCACACTTATAAGATGGGAAACTCCCTTCTTGAGAGCCAGGAGGCAGAAAGGGATCTTGGAGTCATTACTGACTCCAAGATGAACATGGGCCAACAATGCGAGGTCACGGTCGGCAGGGCTAACCGGACCTTATTGTGCATCCAGAGATGCATCTCAAGTAGGGCCAAGGAGGTGATCCTCCCCCCCTACGTGACACTGGTCAGGCCACAGCTGGAGTACTGTGTCCAGTTCCGGGCACCCCACTTCAAGAGGGATGTGGACAACATTGAGAGGGTCCAGAGGAGGGCCACCCGCATAATCTGGGGACAGCAGGGCAGACCCTACAATGAGAGGCTATGGGACCTGAACCTGTTCAGCCTTCACAAGAGAAGGCTGAGGGGGGACCTGGTGACCATCTATAAACTCACTAGGGGGGATCAGAAGGGTTTGGGGGGACCTTGTTTCCCCTAGCGCCCCCCGGGATAACAAGGAATAATGGCCACAAGTTGGTGGAGAATAGGTTTAGATTAGACATCCATAAGAACTACTTCACAGTCAGGGCGGCTAGGATCTGGAACCAACTTCCAAGGGAAGTGGTGCTGGCTCCTACCCTGAGGGTCTTTAAGAAGAGGCTTGATGCCTACCTGGCTGGGGACATTTGCGCCCAGTTTTCCTCCTGCCCAGGCAGGGGGTCAGACTTGAAGATCTACGAGGTCCCTTCTGGCCGTACTTCTACGATTCTATGATTCGATGAAACTATGAAATGTTTATTTATGTTAGTGCTAGCTTGTGTTTGGAGCAGTCTCACCTTAATGCTAAAAACCTTTTCTGACTGTCTCCCCACCTGAACAGCTGTGACTTGCCACTAGATAGGGACAGAAGTTACAAATAAACTGGTTTTAAGTGAGCAGAAACTGGTTGAAGCCTGTAAAAGAAAATAAATTCAATGCACATAAACCAGTTTCAAAATTGTCATTTCAAAATGAGATAAACCTGGTTGAATGTAGTATCAGACTTAACTGATTGAGCTCAAACTGGTCTTTGGAACATCTATCCTACAGCCCTACCTGGTTTAAGTTAAACCAGAGTCTCCTGGCCCTGCACCTCTGCTCCCTAGCTGGAGCACTGGTAGGCAGGGGCGAGTGTGTGACTAGACAATGGCCCCCCCTAAGGCAAAGGGGGCAGGAAAGAGGCTTATTCCCCACTCCCTCCCCTGTCCCACCGGCACAGACTTGCCAGGCATTTCTCTGCTCCAGCAGCGGAGGTGTGGCCAGCCCTGGCAGTAGCCTCAAGTGAACTGGCCAGGGAGGGGGTTTAATTCCCCCCTCCCTGTCCCAGTGGCACACACCTGAGCTGGGGTGGGGGTGCAGCGAGATGCCAGCCAGCATGGCTCCCTGAGGCAAAGGGGGCAGGAAGGAGGTTTATTCCTCCCTCCATGCCCTCTGACCCTGGGGGACTGCAGTGGGGTCTGCCAGCCCCAACCACCACTGCCACCAATTGCTCCCTCTGGGGGGCGAGCAGTGGAATAAGCCCCCTCCTCTGCCCTCTTTGCCAGATGCCAAAGGGCGGGAGGAAATAAACCCCTTCTGTGCCCTGGCACTTAAAGGGACCATGCTGGCTAGCCTCTGGGCATGCCACTGCCCCTGCTACTGGAGTAGTGAGGTGGCAGGGGCCATGATGGGGGCATCACCCCTTCTCATGGTGCCCCAGAGTGTGAGCCTCTTCCCAGCAGGAGACCATGTGGTGGGCATGGGTGGAAGCAGGGCAGGGCAGTCAGAGCTCCTGCAGGCTGAGCGTGGCATGCAGCGGAAGTAAGGGAAGTTATGGGCACCCCTCCAAGCCCCAGTGCCACTGCTTGCCCCACATGGACTACATCAGCTCTGCCTGTCCCGTCCCTGTGCACTGCACAGCTTCCCCCTGAAGCGGCGAGGGGGGAGTGCTAGGTGGACCCTGGCTCAGGTCTGCACTGGTGGGATGGGGTGGGGAATTAAACCCCCTCCCTGGCTAGTTCACTTTAGACTACTGCTGGGGCTGGCCATGCCCCCATCCCCAAGCACAACTTCCCTGCAGCCGAAGGCACCCTTTAGTGCCCCCGGCTTTTGGCCTGAGCCACCGTAGGCATGTGCCTGCATTTCCTCAATCCAGAGAGAATATCTATTCACTTGCAAACTGGGTCAATCTAGGCAGGTTAGACTAACCTGCAAAGATTGAATTAATTCAGGCTCCAGCTTTTTGAATGTCTGTCCCTAAGGCACAGAGCTGGTGAGCAGGACCCTAACTAGGCGCTACAATGATAAGCTGCCACTAGAGGGTTGGTCAGCCAGGACAGGTTTCTATTCCTGCTGTAAGTGGAGCACGGTGGTGAAAGGTGGCTTGTGGAGGTGAGGCATGGAGCTGCGAGGTGGAGAGTTAATGGGATTGGGGTGGGTGATGAAATAAGAGGTGGAAAGGAAATGAGGATAGGGGTGGGTGGTTAATAGGTGGAGATGGGATTTAGGACTGGGGTGTGGGGAATGCTGGTCATACTTCCCGGGGTGGCTGAGAGGTAGAAGCAGTCAGGAAATGGATTTTTGGGGGGCCCCCCATGGCCAATCTCACCAACCAGGAAGTGGCCGTGGTGCTCCTAGAAGTGGCCACGGCGCTTCATTTGGCACTCCCATTCCCTGGCTGGTATTCACAGGGGGGACATCGGCACTCCCGCCTGTTCCCCCACCCATCACCTAAGCAGGGAGCGTGGTCTGTCAGGGAATGCACCCCCGTGCACTTCCTATATGCTACCACTGCATGAGGACCTCATCTGCAAACTACCTTGTTCCTCCCCCTACCTGGTCCTCCTCCTTTCTCACTCCAGGACCCGTCCCTGCCCTGCGACTGGGCTAGCTGGCATGTGTTCTGCAGGCTGGGAAAGTCACACCCCTGGGGGCGGGAGGAGGACTTTACTTGGTGCCTGAACAACCCCTTGGGCAGCAGAGTTCAGGGATTAAAAAGTTTGTCCACACATGAGGATGCAGGTAAGACACTGCATCCTGGGATGCTGGAGGATTGGGACTTGGGTGGCTCATCTGTGGGGAGGGACCGCACATTAATGGAACACAAGCTGGAAAACATGGATCAGAAATGAATCTACCTTGGAGTGGTGTAACTTTAAACTGCCTAAAGTGTGGTTGAAACTAGTTTCAGATATTAACGTGTGGACAATCCAGGGGTTAAAAAAGCTGCCCAAAATTAATGTGTAACAAGGCCCTAAAACTGTGATTAGCCTTTATCAGTGGTGCTCAACCTCCAGTTCATGGGCCATATCCAACCCAGAGAGCCATGTCATCCAGCCTGTGGGGCTGAAAATTTGGCAGCAGGAGAGTGATAGCAGAATTCCACATATGGCAGCAGCAAAGAAGTGACAGCATTAATTGCTGTAGCTCCCAGGGTTGCAGCAATTAACAATGCCACTGCTTCCCTTCTCTCAAATTTCTGGACCCACTGGGAGACCCACTGGGAGACTTTATGATGTGGACCTGTGCATTGAATTGCACTAGTACACAGGATCTGTCCATGGCTGCATCCAGTGCACAGGGTCATTTGGTGGTTGGACTGGGCACAGGGGGCCAGGCCAGAGTGCCTGTTCACACCCACAGAGCATGGGATCTAGCCCATGGACTGGCCAATAGGACCAGCAACATTGGCTGTCATCCATTTTCCCTTAACTGCCTTGTGGTTTATAAGGAAACCTAAATCCTAAAGAAATTGTTTGGATGAAAAGCCATCAGACTTGGTTGAAGCCTCTAAGGCAAGGTACAGACAGTCAAAAAGCCCGAGGCTGACTTGATTCAGTCTTTCCAGGTTAGTCTAAACTGCATAGATTAAACTGAACCAGAAGTGAACAGACATTTACCTTTGATTCAGGAAATGCAACCACAGTGGTTCAAGCCAGAACTGGGGGACACTAGAGCACAGCTCTCTGTCTGTGTGGTCACTTCCTCTTCCTGTTGCCCCTGAGGTCTCTAGGATTTGCAGTCCAGAATTACAGCAGTAGGACTCTGCAGGGTTGCTCATCACTTCCTCTTCCTGCTTCCAGGTGCCTCTGGGACTTTTAGTCCACAGTTGCAGCCAGCAGTAAGTTTGAGTAGGGGAAAGGTTGTCTAACCCCACTCCTGGCTCTTGGCCTCAACTGGGGTTTGCCTGGGGGACCTCCCCCTCCCCTCCGCCCCCCACAGACTGGGCTGCATCCCCAGTCAGGCTTGTCCTCCTCCCCACCCTTTGTCAGCCAGCCTTCACTGCTCCAGCTAGGGAACTGAGGGGCAGGGCCAGCCCTGCTCTCTGGAGCAGACAGCCCAGCCCAGGGCTGCAAAATGCTGGGATGCTGGGGGACTGTGATTTAACCTAAACCAGGAAGGGGTCTGAGACAGAAGGTTCATTAACTGGTTTGACCCAAATCACTGATACTACATTCAAGCAGGTTTATCTTAAACTAGTTTCATCCATTTTTAAACTGGTTTATGTGCACTGAGCTTCTGTTCTGTTACAGGTTTATACTAGCTTCTGATCACTTAAACCAGTTTGTGTGTAACTTCTGTCTCTAGACTAAGTGTCTTCATTAGTATCCAGCATTCTTGATGCTTATAGGTCGGGAACTTTGGGGTGCTCTTACCATTACTTTTCATATATCTTTTCAATACTGAAGAGAATTTGTGGCATGCCTTTTTAAATTCTTATAGTATATTAATGTTAGAGTTTTCATATTTTAAAATGTATATAATTTGAATTATTTAAAGGGGAGAAGAGGAGGAGTATTTCATTTGGGAGTCACAACTGAGCAAGTGAAATGTCCAAAGTATAAAATATTCAATATTGCTAGCTGTGAACAAAAAATAAAAAAAATGAAACCCCAAAATGAGCAAGATGAGCAAATAACAAACACAATGACTAAGAATTTGCCAAAACAAAAATCACTTGACTTTATACCTTCTTTTCTTTTCTTTTTTCTTTTTTTTCTTTTCTTTAAATAAACCAAACACTTGTATTTGGCTGTTCCTTTATGATGACAGAGGTCATCTCCACATGTCTGGGAAGCAGTATCTTAGGTTTCCTTCTTGTTTCCATAGTTGTAATTTTGTCACTGAAAATTATTTTATTCTCAACTCACAGAGCCTGGCAGAACCTCCTTTCTACTGTTGCTTTGACCTAATGCTATATTATTATATGTTCATATGTTAATCAGTGAATACCCTGTCCTGGTAATATCCAGTAATATTCTGGCTATGAAATAAAAAGACATCAGGAGGGGATCAACCTATGAGATCTGTTTAATTCAGGGGCTACCATTAAACCAGGGAATTTGGGGTGTGGCCAATGGTAAATAGGGCTTGCCACAGAATCTGGGCCCTGGTGGACATGGTCCTCATTGCCAGATGAATAAGCAAGGACAACACAACTCTGTCATCCTGGACTCACCTCACGGCTACTTGCCCCACTGCTGCTATGGCGGCCACCACCCCGTGCACCGGGTTGGATCTGGCCTGGGACCCAAAGTGAGTTTGGCACCTCTGGTCTAAATAATGGTGTTGCAATGCAACTTTATTCTTCATATCACTCTTTGATGTGTTCATTTACAATTCAGGAACATACTGCATGAAGGATGCACAGATCAGATTCAGTATTCTTTTCATCGTTGCTTTACATTTAATATCAGTAGACTAGCTGGCCTTTCTCTCTTCCTGTTCAGAGTTCTGCCTTCCTTTCTTAAAAAAAAAACAAACATGGCTGTCATTCACTGGGGACTAGGCATCTTATTTTGGGTCCTTTTAAAATATATCTGTCGCACATGGTTTCTTAACTGGTAGCACAGGTCACCTCATTCTCACACTAAGTTAATCCAATACAACTTCAGATACTCTGCTTCCCCTTCACAATAAAGCAGCACTAAAACCTTGTGCATATTTCTCTGCTCTTCATTCCGATTTATTATCTATGTAGTTCCTCTCTATTCTGGTCTTCCTTTCCCTTTCCATCACAAAAAGAAATGTGTGTGAAGTATCAAAACAATATGGGTCTCTTTCTGTCTCATCTAACAACTCAGAAAGAAAATAATCAAAGATAACTACTTTCCCACTTCTCAGAATTTCATGAACATGAAATTACATATAAAAGTAACTTTCATTCCTATAACTTTTTCAATGAAAAATATTCATTGCTCAAAAATATGGAGTGGCATTATTTTGAAAAGTAAAATTTTGGATACATGGAATTGTCTGAAAAAAATGGTGAATATTTACACATGCAATCAATGAACATTTATACTGAAATGAGTATTTGATCTGAGCTCACTAACTGCATCACTTTATTGCTGGTCATTACTTCTGTTTGCTATCTTGTTCCACTAGTCCTACGGTCCTGTTCCTTTAGGGAGCTCTCAGAACTGAATGACCACAATGCAAGTGGGAATGCTCAGCCTGTAGAATTCTATGCTTAGTCAGTAATCTTGTTCCATTCTAGAACAGCTTTACCTTAAACCCCTTCCATAACACTTTGAAACCAATTAGATTTAACTCTACTGAGCCTTATTACAACCTGGTAATAATTTGATGTAACATTTAAAGGTATCTCATGTCTACATCATCCCTCATGGGGATGATAGTTAACCAAATCCAACCCTTAATAAGAAGAGAAGCATTTGATTGTGAAAGCTCTCCGGGACAGGAGAAAGAACAAATGAAGCAACTAAAGTAGGAAGGTATAATAAAAGTCCCTATGGATTTAAGTTTAAAATGCTAATTAGTCCATCCTGATATTTACGGTTTTTCTGATATCTCACAATATAGAATGTGAACTGAAAATATGCAGAGACAATGTAAAGAAAACTTCTCACATAACAGCAATTTAGGTAAAATAAATAAAATCTACTCAAAGTGAGCACAGTTGAATTGCTATATTTGATACAGAATTCTTATGGAGAATCAAAAATGTCATCTACATCAGCTCCTGGCAAACTGTCACTTATTTCCTCTTGCGTGATGTCTCCCAACATCAAGTCTTTACATTTTTCAGGGCAAGGTAAGCTGTTTTCTGTACAAAAAAACAATTAGAAGGGGGTTTTGCACAGAAATGGGAGTCATGGAACTGGATTCCAGTCAAGGCTTTAACAATGATTTCTAAGATGACCTTGCACAAGTCACTTAACCCTGCAGTTCTAGCCATTTCCCCACCTACTTTGTTATCCCTGAAGCAGAGATAACAAAGAGTTGCCCACTATGCATTATGTCATTTTGTTAATGTCTGTAAAGTTTTAAGATTGTTGGATGCAATGTGCCATTAGCCAGAATTCTTAGAAGATAACCTTTCTTTGAAAACCAGGCATATTTTTTTTCAACTTGGGAATTCAACTGTGGCAGCCAAACAAAAGAGCGAACACTTAAAAACTGGCTGCATGTAAGAGGGTAGGACTATCACTGTGAACAGTACTCACAAATCAAATGCTGTTTAAATCAAGCCTCAAATATTACGAGCCACATTGTAGTGAAATTTGCAACTAAATAGTTAACCAAAGAAGATGGGAGTGGTTATCGGCTTGTTGCCACAGGTTTTGCCCTTTGTGGCTTCTCACATCCCAGACTTGGAAAATATGAGCTGCGATACTGAGAAAGGTAAGAAGCCAGCACAGCCCCATAGTGAAAAATGAGTTTGCATCATCTGTCATTAGAACTTCCTGCCAACGGGGTCATTCCCTATTAAATTACCACTTGTCAATGTTTAAAATACTGATTGATAAATGACTGTGCCAAAACTGATAACACGACAGCTTTTATTTTCTAATATTCTTGGTTACCACATTCTGCTACTTCAAGATACAGATACAGTACTTTTTCAACTACTTTAGCAAAGGACAATTTAATCTAATACAAAACTAACAGGTAGTGTATAATGATTGGTCCTGATATACATTACATGCTATTTCTCTTGCCAAAATAAACCTACTGGCGATTTAGCGATACGGGTAGATCCAAGTTTCACATTTCATCAAATGCTAGTAATCTGTTTTATCAATATAAACTGCATTTTAATGAAAAAATTCTTTTCTTCAGTACACTTCACTTTTAATGCCCCAGAGTATAATAATTCGTTCATGCTGTAGAACAAGAATGTTTTACAAGACCTTAACTCTCAAGAGAAATTTCTCTGTAAATACAAAATGCAAGTTTTATGGGAATGTGTTGTATGCAACATGAGCAGTACCCAACATAATAAAAAACTAGGTTGCACAGAGAATTCAGCTTAAATATCCTTTTGAGCTATTGTAGGATTAAATGGTTACTGTGATAACATTTATTTGCATACCTATGCAACAGATAAAGGAAAAGGCAAGAAATCTTAACTTTCATCTGTGAACTGCTAAGAAGAAATTAATTTTTTTTTTAATATTTTGCAACACTAATAAATCTTAATGGATAGATGGAACCACTGAGTCAGATCATCCACTGAGAAGCAGATATTAACACTGCATTACCAGACAATTCTGAACATAAGGTTGACATATCTTGCATCTGGAAGTCCAGCCTAAAGGAAAGGTAATCCTTCTGGTATGAACAGCTAAGGTAGAAGCTACTATATCACTCTCTATCCTTGGCCCTATGAGAATGGGTGGAATAAAGGAGAAGTCAAACTACTCCTTTCAATGTCAATTCCCAGCTTCAGGTTTTGGCCCTCAATCCTTGGAACTCAGCATAAATTGTAATGGTTCTGAGGCAAGTCTATTTTTACCCAGGGCTACAGACAGAAATTACACAAACCAGTATAAGTGATCAGAAATTGGTTTAAATCTGTAACACAACAGAAGATCAGTGCATGTAAACCATTTCCAAAATGACCAAAACTGGTTTAAGATAAACCTTGATGGATGGATATAATAATATCAGACTTAGCTGATTTAAATTAAGTTGGTTTATTGAACTTCTGTCCCAGATCCCCTCCAGATTCAATTTAACCCATGGTCCCCCAGCATCCCAGGATGCTTTGCACCTCCCCCACGAGCCCCCACCCTTGCAGAGTGAGCAGACTAGCCTTGGCCCAAGCTGTTTGCTCCAGTCAAGCAGGGACATATGCTCTAGCACCCCCTTGCTTCTGACTTGGACCACTGCAGGCATGTGGCTGCATTTCCGGAATCAAAAGTAAATGTCTGTTCATTTGCTTATTGTTTCAATCTACACAGCTTAGACTAACCTGTGAAGATTGAATAAATTCAGTGTTGGGCTTTTTGACTATCTGTACTTAGCAGAGGTGACAAACTCTTTATACAGCAGCCGTGGACTGAAAGGATTCACACGTGAGCTTTATGCCTATCACTCTTCTTCCTCCCAGCCTGTGCTATGCACACTTCCAAGATTTGGCATATTAAGCCAACTAAGTAGATGTCAACTTTTAACACTGAATATTTGCTTATTTCAGGGGAGTAATAAGGGCTGCATTCAGATCACTTGATTGACAAACTGCTTCAGCCTGATCTCCAAAGCAGCCTTGTGGCATCCTGAAATTATGTCAGGTGACTCAAATTATGAAAAATAACTTCAATTTCTAGAGGCAGTGAGTTCCATATCCAGACTCTACACATGTGGTCAGTTTTGGATGACAGTCCTCCCCTGTTTGTGATAGCTTTATTTGTCTAGCATACCAAAGTCCCTTACTGAGGTCATCATAGCTGAGGGGAAGACAATTTCTCAACAGTTACCTAGGAATCAAATTGTTGTCTGACCTTAGTGCTCTTTATCATTTTCTTTCCCTGTACTTCATTATAACAGAAAAGAATTTACAATCTCCGATTTTAAAAAATTAAGTACTCACGGTGCAAGTTACTAACAAGGTTTACTTAACATCTATTGTTGTTTCCTAATCCAATCCTAGCCCTTTCATGATTTCTCTTTTATATGTTCTCCCATCCATTTTTTTGCCTATCTTGTATTGTAAGTTGCTAGACCATAACTTTAATCTTGCTTGAAAAATACTTTCCATTGCTGTACCTCTGTAATAAATTATAGTAAAGATTTACTGCAGCTAAAACAGTATTAATAATAACCAAGATTTATATGGCCCCTTTCTTCTAAATTAATCTCAAAATATCTCCCATTCAAGAAATGACCTGCTACGACCATACTTTGCTGTGAGATGAAGGTGGT
The DNA here is from genome assembly GCF_030867095.1 of Alligator mississippiensis. Classification (NCBI taxonomy): domain Eukaryota; kingdom Metazoa; phylum Chordata; order Crocodylia; family Alligatoridae; genus Alligator; species Alligator mississippiensis. The sequence continues at coordinate 232,027,136 of NC_081827.1, read as the reverse complement.
ATGGCTACAGATGGACCATTAGAAGGCAAGATGTTGAAAACTAGTACAAAGCATCAACAAAGAACTTTTACAACTGTTCACTGAGGTGGATTTGCATTTGCAAATCCATGGAGAAAAAATGATATCAGTAAAAAGACAATTCTATTTTTGTGTCCCCCTTTTCTCCTTTTGTAAAGACACTGAAATCCAATTAAATACTAAATATTATGTTACAGTATAATAAGGAATCTGAGTTAAACAAAAAATGACAATGAATGGTAATTCTCAGCCACAATGTACTTAACTTGCTGTGTTGTACAGAAACATGGCAGCACATATGGCTTGTAAAATCACCTACTGTTCTGCATCCCTTGCAATACCTACGCACTCTGAAGTGACAGTCTTAACTCAGAATTTTATTTGTTTTGGAAGTTTAAGGTTATCATAAAATAATTACTTCTATATAATACGCTATGTCAGACTGTATAACTAAGCCATTAAAAAGGAAATGACTCTGTAGTGCCATATACAGGACTAGCGCTGGTAATGCAGAATGCAAAAGGGAAGCATATGCCTAGAACCAGCCTCAACACAGACTCTGAGAAAAAGATGGGGTCAGTTAATTCCCTATTCTGATAGATGCCTATTCTACAGATTCCTTCTCCTCTCTCCAGTGTTTGGAAAATGAAAGTTGATTAGAGCAATTCTTGGATCAGGAAGAACAAACAGAACTCTGATCAAAAAATGACATATACTTTACCCAGGTAGCGGAAAACTGGTAAGACAGCAAGATCCCTGGCGCTGTAAATCAGCATGGGATTTTTTGCAGAGTTTCGGGTACCCACATTTAGGAAGGGAAAGACAGACAACTTCTCCTTTTTAGTAAGAAAAGTGGTGGAAATAGTTTTTCTTGTCCCATCCTAGTAACAGGAAAAAAATGGCTTAAGCAATGCAGATAGGAGAGCATTTGAGGGAGAGAGGTGTACAGTAGAAAGTAGCGAGCTAAGAATGAAAGAGGGGCAATGCCTATGTACTGCCTATGGAAGATATTTTTTGCCTTTGCCAACTCATTGTGAAAAAGTCATGTTGAATGAACCTGAAGTCCACCCCTAATCTTATCAATAATTAGCAGACATAGGCATTGGTTCCAAATATTTAATAAAGAAACAGCATCAGTAACCTATACAGACTTTGTTCTCATTAACAAAGAAGAAAAAGCAGTTCCTACGTGCAGTGTGAAGTCACTTTAAGTATAAACTGTGCATATGTACAATGGTGTACTTCACACTATTCAAGTTTTGTTTCCATATCAACCAAACTATCTTCTGTGTTCTCTGTGGCATCAGAATGTATCGATTGCTTTAATGTACCTTCATTTCTTGCTTAAATGTATCTGTTTGGTATAGCATTTTCTCTCTTTTGGGGGGACTGCAGCTGTTCCTGTCGACCCTTTTGGACAAATGTTTATTATTACATGATTGCCTGCTACTGCAGGGGACTGCGCTTGATTACCTGGGAGGTCCCTTCTAGTCCTAAGTTCCCATGTTGTACTCCTTCCATTAATAACTGTGTCAAAAAGAAAATAAACGTAATGGAATTTACCCCAGTGAAATGCTCGATGCTGCTACTGTCACATGGTTCTGTTCTAAGATCAAATACATTATATCAATTTTTACTTTCCCCTACAATCACAGTATTCATTTAAAATAAGGAAACTTTTACAAATCAAAATCATATTCATAGTTGTGCTTTTTGTTTTTAGATTACCTCTGCCAAAGGTCCAAATGAAAAATACATTTGGGACATACACGAATGCACACACATGCATGCACACATACACACACACACGGTCAAAATAAGGAGGGAAAAATCACCTTAGTTATTTTGCCTTCAGAATTTCTAAATGTTTTCCCAATGTCTTGGCAAAATTATGCATTTTAAAAAGACTGCAGGCATTCAAATGATTGTCAGTCATGCAAATAATCACTTACTTACACTGTATGAGTTTGGTTTGGATAAAGCAAATTACCATTTGAAAATAACTCGAAAAACACTCTGGGCTAAGAGCTTGCTTTATAAATCTTAGCTTGGCCACGATATTTCTTAACCTTTTTCTCTCCTCGATCTCCATTCAGCTGAATTGCACTGCAGTAACACAGTTTATATTAATAAATTGCATTCAGGGCCACAGATGCATTCAATATTATCTGAAACATGTTTTTGTAAAGAAATGGTAAATGTTGGGCACAAGTGAACTTTATTCAAAGTTAAGAAAAACTTCTTTTTTTAAAATCTACTCTGCCTTTTGCGATGATATTGAATTTTATCTATGGAAAATCATTACTATTAATTTCTAAAGAGCATTTAAAGGCACTTAAAATAGATATCAGCATTCACATAAGAATAGGAAGTTCTTTTAATGATGTGTCATTAATTGGTTTACTGACAAACTGAATCACGTGTGTATGTTTGTATGTCCTAACTACATGAATAGTTATGATGATGTATTAAAATATAGTTATATTGAAATTATTGTATCTACATGTTTAACATTAGGCACCAGTAGTTGGATTTTTAAATGCCTAAAAGAATGGGAGGCACAAGTCCTTCGAGAGAGTCCTGACTATAGAAAGTACTACTGGTACTGGTACTGAGCAGACCCACAGCTCTCAGTAGTTCCAACAGCATTCTTGAAAATCAGACTATTGAGATGTTTGCCCCTGATCCTCAAAAGGTATTTGGGCACCTAACTCAAATTCAAATGCCTAATTGCCCCTAAAAGCAAAGGTGTAAAGTGCCTAATTAGGCATTAGCCACATAAATACATTTGAGGGTTTAGGTCTAAGTGTCTAAATATGTATTCAAAAGGCATAACCTTAGACAGTAATGTTCATGAGATTTGAAGTAGTTGAATCCTGTTACATTTTCTAAGCAACTTAAATGCAAGCATTAAATCTATACACGACAATAAAATTTGTGACCCCAAAGTTAAATGACTCTTCTTTATGTTAACCTTCTACAAAAAGACACTTAAAGAGTTTGAAATGATGCACACAGTGCAATCTGGTCAGCAGTGAGTGTTTAAGGTATGAGTATTTAAATAGAATGAACCTTGCCATCAGATAAAAATCCAGACTTCAGTACAGCCATTTAAATTCATTACTTTGTTTGCTATATATTTCTTTCATGAAATGCACTGAACTTGATATCATTCTAAAAATTATAATCAGATTGCAAAACTCTACTATTTGTATTTAGTGCTGGTCCCACTGAAGAGGAGGAGACAAGGAGAAATTTCTGTGCTAGGAAAAACAATTGTCAGGTTTAATCAAAAGTGAAAAGGATCTACAGAATGTTCCCTTTGAGCCACATAACCCATTGCTAATTTCAGGATGGGCTCCACAGCAAGGGTAATAAAAAATGTCCTTCATAGTTACTAAGGAAGAGCGAAGAGCAACTACAACTCCAGCAAATGCCAAAATATTCAAGTCTGCTTCATGTTACTGAAATTATTTTTGCCTATCTGTAAGCCGTAAAAAACAGAGCTAGAGGGAAAAATCCTGCATCATTATACCTAGGGAAATATAATTTGTCAGCCATAGCCTAATGACTTTTACTAGTCTCTGAAATTTCTTGTTCCCGCTTCCCCTCTTCATATAAAGAATATAGGGCTGATAAAGCACATGCAAAGATATTTTTAATAAACAAACAATGGGAAATTATCATGAGTGAGCTACCTAGTTGCCAAGTTGCACTGACCACCAACTTGGCAACTAGGCATGGCAAAGTTTTAATTGATTTCAGTGGTTGAGAATCAGGCCCCACCTTTGTAGTTCTGTATTAATGAAATACTTTTATAAAATAATGGAGTGTGCAGCTCAATAACATCTAACAAATTACCTAATAACAACTCTTAAAATTATCTGTTAAAAAACTTAGCAGTAAGCAAGCACCTTGAATACATTTGAGACAATTTATGACACAACATGGAGAATGGAGTCAAATGTACTGACCTGCTCACATCAGGGAACCTGATTGGAAAGTAAAGAACTCGGCACTTCGGTCTGATTATTTTTTCCAGATCCTTTGGTCTGTGGTCAGGAATCAGCTTCATAAATTTTCCAATGGATGTAAGAAATGACTCCATATTAAAAGCAGAGTTGAACACTACAATATCAGCAACCAAACTGGAAAAAAGCAGAGAAAATTAATGTAATGTTCTGAAAGAAAACCCAGGATTATTTTCAAATGGACTAAAATAGGATAAATATTGTGACAGTAACTGATAAATTAAGCAATGTAAATTTCTTTTTATTTGATATCAGATGACTCAGGTATGGTGGAGAGTCTGCTTTTATTCTGAATATCTTGATTGCTTTCCAAATAACTTATCTTCTAAACATTATTTAACAGTTTTCATTAAAATTTTAAAAAATAAAAGAATTACAAATATTTAATATTATTAATCTGAAAGATCGTAACAGTTCTGATCTCTTGAGGAAAATCTGTTTTGTTTCTTGGTCATGTTATTAATTAGCTTGTAAGAATACTCTTGCCATTAGTGATATTATTGCCTTAAAAAGGTACACAAGAAACACTGTATCATATGGATATTATGACTGTTACTATTTTTCCTCTGAGGTTTTTAAAGACATCTAAATCCTGAAAAAGTAAATTTCTGTCCTGAAAAAGGAGAGAAAACTGTTTGATCTACTATTGGTTAATGAAACAGAATTTCAGTTAACCAGATGTCAGATAAAGCATCAATAATTATTTTAAACTACAGGTTGACATGGTTATCTTTTACTTGGTTGCCTAATATTCCAGGGGACTGAACTCCATGACTTAGGTAGTTTCTCCCAGTCCTGTGTTTCTCTGTTCCTAATAACCCTAATTTAAACCATCCAAGGTGGCAGCATTTTTTAATTAAACAAATTACATGTCAAAATTTACAATAGAGAAATAATAGATAAAGTAATCGCTTAAATGTTGCTAAATTTAATTAGGAAACATTTTGATATATTAGCATAAGAGAAGATTTGATACAAGACAACTTTTTGTCATATAGTATTACCTCTATAAAACATGAAAACCAACATTTTGGACTGTGGTTAAATCATAATTCATATATTATTTTGCTTCTGTGATTTTCAGTTTATCAAGCTCATCTAGAAGTGCTGATGCAATCTTAACTATACTGGCACAAATGTAATACCATAACAGACTTAAGAAATGTTTTATGGCTACTTGGTTTTCTCAGTATGTCATATATTGTAATACCGACCCATGGGTCATAAGATACATTGAGGACATGTGTTCATAAGTCACTGGGCTGGTGAAAAGTGTATTTGAGGTGAGAGCCTGTCATTCATCCTTACAACTCACAGTGCTGCCCGATCAAGAAAGAAAACTGACACTGCTCACAAAAGCAGCAGGAGTCAGCAGGAAAAGCAAGAAAACATTTGAGAAGAAAGAAATAATCTTTTTCAAGTAACCTACAGGAGCTGAACTATTTCACGAAATTTCCCATTACTTCTCACTTATGATTTCCAACCATGTGTTTTCCTCAAACAAAGCCTGAAATGTTTTTCTCCCTGTTTCCTTTATACATTAGAAATATTAGTTTTTACTGGAGATTTTATGGACCACTAGAAAATCAGAGAATTCTGATTACAACAAATTCATGTCTAAGCAACTAAAAGGGAAGTTTTAAATCAGATCATTTAAAATGTGTTTTTAACACCTATCTAATGGAAACTCCCAATGATCACTTGGGAGAAGAGTTCTTTTTCCTAAAGAGTCAAAACATTAAATTGAGTGTAGTCTTTTCCGCCAAGGAATCTTTGAACAAAAACTAAGACATAATATTTCTTATATTTCTAAAGGAAAAACAAGCAGAACAAAGCTTAAAATATTAAGAGAGGCTAAGACTTCTGTTATTCTTTATATAGCAGATAAAAAAATAGACATAGGTTTTTCTTCCTTGCAGGTAACCACTTGTAGACATAAACAACTTTTCCCCCTGCCATTAAAATTAAGCTGTTTGCAAACAATAGTGTTCAAAATATTTTAGTATATATTTGCCATAATGTAAGGAGGCAATTGTTGGTCAAAGCAACACGGAAAGCAAGTATTTGCAGAAGTCTTTTTCCTATTTGAAACAAGAATTTAATGGTAATACAAAGGAAAAACGAAAATAGATTACTGCATGCTTTTGTGGTCTAAAATGCATATTTCTGGAAATATTGCAGAGCAAATTCACTGGAAAGGTTCCATAATTTCAAAAATTATGAGGAAATTACATCACACAAAATATTGAAAGAAGATAAAAAGAATATTTAAAAAATATATCCCAAAACTGCCTCACTGCCTTATATCATGAAATCTGAAAATGACTATTACTGTTTTACAAAAGTAATATTTTATTATATTTTCATATCACTGGTACTTAAAATCTGAAATGCTTTGCACATGGAGTGGCAGAAACAGATTTACAGAATGTTGAGAACATATAAAGATTATCATTGGGGAAATATGAACTGGCTTATACTATAAAGATACAAATGTTTTACATGTATTCAAAAATGCACAATCTATGTTTCTAATAACTTTCCTAATAACAAATAGGTGAGAGAGATCAAGCAAATGAATTTATTTCAATTCAACCCAATTCAGCATTGCAATTTCATTTAGGTTTCTAGTGTCTAATCACAAAGATTTTCAGTGTCGCTGTTATTAACTTCTTTCATTAACTTAGATTCAGAAAATACATTTGTTTTAAGTTACAATGAAGGACTAGAGCCTTTAAAATGTCTGGGTATTTTAGCACTGCACAATTTCTGAATTCTACTTGAAAGAAATGTAAAGATTTATCTGGTATGTTTACTGCCCTCTCTCCTTCAGAAAAATGCTGCAGTATGTTTTAATTTTTGCTCATTCCTCTGAAAAACTCTATTTTAATTCAGTTGGATGCAATAAAAGCTATTGCTAAGCAAGAGCTGATTAGCTGCTACACTGTTAAGTATGCTTGAAGCAAAACATTTTTTTGTTATGAATAAGGTATAACTTAAAAATAACTGTAACGTAAGTGTACCATGGAAGGTCTATGTCACAGAGGTGGAATTTAACGATAGTTTGAGGTGAGGTTTCATCTAAAGTAGTTAATAACCTGTTTCTCCCAAAGGACATTATTAGTTAGATCTCAGAACTCTGTTTCTAACTGTATTGCAATTTATAATAGTGTTGTCATTTAACTAGTGTAGGGTGTCCCAGGTTTAAAACACGAAAAGATTGTGCCTAACAGAAGACATTAAACAACACACAGAGGTGTGAGAAACACCTACCATGAAAGAATCTGGTTGTATCCATATTGGAAATCTCTTTCTTGGCATTTCTGGACAGGATATGCCAGTTGGTTCTCATGGAAGTAAAGGACCTTTTTCAATTTGCCAAGGTCAGGCCGAAGGGCAATAAGTTCAGTCAGGTTAAGCACTGAGCTCGCAAAGAGGATCCTGAGAAACAAGGAGAGTAGTGTTTACTGTCTATGAGCATGCTCAAAAGGGTCACCCTTTACCCTTCTCCTCCCCTTCTCCCCCCACAAGAAAAACATAACCCCTATAGGGACACATCAATAACTAAGCCTTAATACCATGTAGCAGCATTCTAAGTTTTGATCTCTTAAAAAGCAGCTGCTAAGAACTGAACTAGAAAAGCAGTGAATCTCATTGGTCTTCTCAGCTCAGTTACAGAGAGATGCAAAATAAAAAAGCTGGATGGATTTTATTGAAAAAGGCAAGAAAAGCTCTATCTGAAGGACAAATGGAACAAAGATAAGGCTGACTGGGGAATACTTTGCTTGCCAGTTTCATTACACTTTACTTCTTTATGCAACCGACTACTGAAATTCAATATATGAGCAGAAATGGCACATGTTCATGTTATGACATAAACCCTTTTGATTTATGCAGACACTGGTGTGGTCTTTTTCTTTTCTATGTTTTCTTTTCTCATTTTTATTAGGTATACTATATAATATTTTGTTGTTGTTGTTTTTTTGTTTCCTTGAACTCCAATATTGCCACAGTACTTGTTAGTATTCCATAGTTCATAAAATTATATAAAGCAAGTACAAAAAACATTAATCCAGATTTTTTTTAAATAATTTTTTACTGATTTGTTTGCAATAAATTTACAAACAATCAGAAAATTAACTTATCTAAATCTATACAATAAAATCTTGGTCCCAATAAATTGTATTGATTCAATGCAGTCAAGATTTCACCCATAACTAAGATAGTATTTAATATTCTCTGGATAGTGTGATTTTGATGTAAACCAGCATTCTGAATCTGTTGTGGACTACATATCGATAGATTTGGATTTTAACTCTCAACAAACATTTGAGATAGTTTAATCTTAAATAGAGCACCAAGCTGAAACAGTATATTTCTCACTAATCTGCTAACCCAGCATCCAGTCTAATAATGTAAATGTAAAATAATAATCCATTCTCATAATGCAAACACTGGACCTTATAACTTCTGCCAATGCCTTCTTATTTTATTCAAGATAACTGGCCGACTGATATCATGGACTGATAATCCATTTACATTGGTTAGCCTTTCAACCTTTCTGTTGCCTGAGATAGCTAAATGTATATTAGTGTTTCCAAACTATTCTGTACACTAACTATAAACTTAGAAACGTTGAAAACTTAAGTCATTCTATAGGTAACCACAGGACCTACTGAACATGCATAGACTGAAGGCAGCTGTTACTAACTCTCATCATTATGACTCAATTCTGACCCAGAAAAATCACTACTAGGTTGGGACAGTAATGATAGATACATGACCATTAAATATTTGGTCTTTCTAATAAGGTTATTAAATAGGGTGCCAAATAAGATAGGAGCACTTTTTGTGAGACACATCATGACCAACAAATCATTTCAAAGAAGCCATAAAACGTCAAAAGTGATAAAAAATCTTTTGACCCTTAATCACCTTGGTAGATTTAAAGAAGGATAAAAAGACTTTAAAATGTGTGCTAGGCATTTCACTGAACGTAGAAAACACAAAGTCCTTGTCCAGAGGAGCTTACAATCTAATTTTAGTCATAAGAGAATGACTGAAAGAAACAAACACTAGTGGGGGATACAGAAGGTCAAAGATTACAATAATAAGATTAAATAGTTATTTGCGTAAATTGTAGGCTCGTGTTGATGATGTCACTGTACATCCCCTCCCTGCTTCTTCCACAATACTTTCCCCTCTTCTCTACCAGTCTGGAAAGAAGATTGATTCCTGCAGTTTAGAGCATGTGGACCTGGCACAAGACATAGCTTCTTTGGAGATATTTGAATGAAGAGAGAAAAACAAATATGGGACATCTGTATAGAAAACATGGGTCATATCACAGAAAAAGGAAGAAGAACACAGTCAAACTCTAAAGGCTAATATTACTGTTGGAGAAAAAGGTTCAGCAGGAAATATCATGATAGATAAGAACCAAAGGATAGGGCTAGGCCAGAATCATGTAGCACACTGTTGTTTGATCTCAATATGGTAGACATGGATGAAGCTAATAGAGGGAATCTGAAGAAAATGGTTGTATTAACAGACAACAGCACTTTGGACAAACTAAAGGATGCAATGGAGGTATTAGAAAAAACCTACAAATAGAAAGTATTTGGAAATGAATAGTGAAAATGTCAAGGACTTAAAGAACGTTTTGGTTATTCTGACACAAAAAGAAAGGTTAGATTTTCTAAATAATAGACAAAAAGTGGCAACAGTTAATAATCTAATCATATTTCATTATAAAGGAAAATGTATGAATTTGAAATAATTTTATTTTCCCACTCTAAGTGTGAACAAAATTTAAATTAATCACAGCATTATAAATTGTCCTCAAGATCCCCTTATGCTACCCCATAATACACTTCCATAATGTAATCCTACATACATTAGCTACACCCTCAGCCTTGTTTCTTTACTGGCACAGGAACTATTTGTGACTGGCAATAACCAATTTCTGAGGCATTATAAGCTTAAATAATACCTGACAGTACAAGTCATTGTGAACATGCCCACAGAGAAGTAGTTTATATGGCTAATGGACTCATGCAGGGCACTGGAGGATATGTTGAGGAGTATTTCCACTTAACAACTATTAGTAGGAGAGGAAAGGAAAGTTTATTACAATGTAATGTGTGACATAAATATATGTCAGTTGTCATTCTATGTGACATCAACTTTCATTTTACCTCAGGTTATTATTTAAGTAATAAATCCTAACAAGGTGAGCTTTATCATCCCACTGCGTATATCCGGGAGGTAAAGACACAAGGTGATAGCAAGAATGCTGAAAACATGATAATTCCTGACAGCTGCTGCTTGAGCACAAGTTAAATTGAACAGTTTATCTCAGCATAAAGATGTTATAAGGTTTTATGTTTAATTTAAAAAAATTAACATAAAACCCAGAGAAAGCAGAGTTAGGCAATCTTTCACAAACATGACATACTACAATCACTGTATAAGCTGGATTAGTACTTATTACCATGCTACTAGAGAATTAAGCTGTTTTTAGACCACCAAAGAGCTTTAAATTGCAACTTTTGTCTCTGTAAGAGAAACCTATATTTAAAACGTCTGCTAAATTCAAATTAACAGCTACATCATTAGCTTACCATCTCACAAAAAGTGCATTTAAACTGCTATTACAGTCTTCTTATCTAGACCCATAAACACTACAAACATGTTAAGATATACAGTAAGCTTCTATACCCTATATCCTCTGTACATATTACCATGAAATCCATGCTGAAAGCAACCCTTCTTAAGTGGCTATCTGCCCTAAGTGACCACCAGAAGGTACCCCAAGTATATTTCATAGTTGTAACTGACTCTTTCCATACAACAAGAATTAATTCACAAACCAGCTGCCAAGTGACTAGACAAACTGTTTTGGACTTTCACGGCCACTTGGAACATCCCATATATATGCCAAATTAACTACACTTATGCTTAACTTGAATCACATAATAATCCCTCTGACTTCAATGGAACTGCTTATGTGAATCAAGTATAGCACATGCTTAAGTGTTTGCAGGTTTAGGCGACAATTTGTGGATAATCTGACTTTTGTTTATTTTTGTTTATTGAGATTTCCGGTTGAAACACTGAAGGGCAGTAAAATAAAATAAACTTTGCATTTTTATTTCACTTATGATTACATTAATGACCAATCAGAACAAAGATTGATACAATTTAAATAAGTAGTTTACAAAAATAGAGTACTGTTGTTTTTTTTAAATGAATTATAAACTTTCTACTTGATATCACTTAAATAATTATGGTGTTACTCTCAACCTTTCCAGTATGTTCTCATCGAACTTTACTAAAAGACCACAACCTGTTCCCTTCTTGAGTGGCTCCACAATGGAGGACTCAGTGCATACATAAATATATACACATAATGCACATACGGAAAAAAGCTACACTGCCTATACTGATATTCTTGACTGCTACTGTTACATCTTACAGTTTCACAGTGGCAAGGAGATTACACTAGGCCAGAAGAAATAGGACCACACAGCTTACATGATTGTTAACTTTATTGTTCTAACGGGAACCAAAACTTCTGCACTGTTGCTATAGGATCTCACACTAACACTCCTTCCCAACATGCTCCCATTGTCTCCCCTGTGTTTCAACACGAGGTGACAGAGTTGTGTGACAGAAACTCTTCCTTCATCTCTGTACTGACAGAGTCCTCCAACAAAGAGGGAATATTCCAATTCAGATCAGTGGCTGCCTACAAACCCATTTTGTCCAACAAACCTGAAGCATGGGATTGAACTGGAATTCAAACATAACTCAGCAACACTTCTGGTCTTATGAAAAATTAAATAATTTAGCTTGTAAACATCAGTGTATACATAAATGTATTATCAATGATTCTCTAATCTTTCACCAGACTAGAGGTGTTATTTACTAATTTCTGCATTGGAAATTTCCTTTTTGTTGAGGAAATCTGTCAGTACAAAGATGATGGAAGAGCCTCTGCCCTCCCACGTGCTGGAACACAGAAAAGAAAATGGGGGTATAATGGGAAGGAAAGAGGGTGTTACAATGAAATCTTATGGCAGCAGAGCAGAAGTTTGTGCAGTGGAGATTCAAGCCTATGAATATTTACTGCAAAATAACTACCTTAATAGTATATAACTTATGACTGAAACACTCAGCTGTCAGGAAAGTCAGCATAAGCACTGCTAACTCTTCTCTTCTATGTACTGATTGGCCCAACTCCTTCGAAAGCTTGGGCTGGATTTCAACAGAACATAGACAGGAAACCTCTAAGGAAAAACAGGTGCTACAAAAAGGAGTATTCATTAGGTGGAATTTGTTGAATTTACATTGATCCATACATCAACAGAACATCGAGGGCACTGCGATGTTGGAAGTATCATCTTTGCAAAAGATCCAAATCTAAGATCTTGGCCACTTGTAGTAATCAAAAATTCCACTGCACTTCCACAAGTCTAGACATGTTAACTACTACTTTCTGGCCAAATTCCCGTGTAGATAATATATTATCTCTATCAATTTATTTCCTAAAATTTCAATTGAACATGGGAAGAAGCTTCCCTTCCAGTCCTTACATGGTTTATAGTATTCTACAGTCTTAAAAACATTCACCGAATTTCATCCCAAACTCAGTTGTACACATAAATGAAACTGTTAAGCTCTTCAAAAGCAGAGACTACAAATATATATGTGCAGCTTTGAACATATAAAGTCCAATCTCGACTAAAAACCTACTACAATAGAAAAATAATAAAACAACACTGGACAAGGAGGGGTACTACAGCAATGGTTATGTTTCATTATGAAATTACCTTAAATATATTTAAATACTTTAGCAATTAATAATAGCTGTCCGAGGACACATTCTACAGTGAGGCCAGTATAAACCTATCCTTCTGATAAGGGGGAACAAGATTCTGGGTAGGATAATACACAACCCAAAATTCTCCTTCATGATACCTATCTGTACACCAGCATTAACATGTGGGGTGGGTGTAGGGCCAGAAGATGAACTAGCGTACTGCAAAGCCCATCCAACCTAAGAAGTAGGTAAGCAAAGACTGCAGTAACACCACATCTGTTTAGGAGCACTCCCTCCTCTCTTCCTTAGCCTTTTAAAAGGTTACCATGAGGCCAGCCCAGCTATAGAAGCACAAATGTTGCAGACTATTTCTGGTTTCTTTCTTAAAATGCAGCATTAATTGTTCATCAAATAATTTCATTACTGCATGAACTATGTAACAGATGTGCTTTTGAGTAACATTCTAGAACTTTTCATATATGATCAACTTGTAAAAGGTATATTTTTATCTATATATGCTCAATACATATAAACTGGAATTAAAAATAAAACACTGGCCATTTTAAACAGTAAATGACTTTGACTTTTTAACAATAAATACTAGTAAATGATAATAATATGTTACACCATACAATATAATAAATAATAAATTAACACTAATTTCTTTTTGACATAATATGTACAAATGTCAAAAGGCTTATAGATGTTACAATATATAACATAAATTAAGTTTTAACATAGAAAGCAATTTGAAATGTTTATAGAAATAATTAAGTCTTACTATTGTAGCGCTCTTTATTTTTCAGAATAAGTCACAAGGTTTGTCATCCCTTACATCTTAATTAGACCATGTGTTTGTCATATTTATTTGTTATGTACTTTCATAAACATTTACAAATATTAATTGCAAAGAAAAATATTTTTTCCTCTTGCTATAATACATATGAATATATAAGTAGTAAATATTCATGATTCCCACTAGGTCATTCATTTTAGATTTGGGGTTTGTTTTTCATACAATAAGACAGTGGAAACCAACTGTTCCTTTCCTTAAATAGATAAAATACTTTGAATGTCCTTTTTTGGAGGGGAAAGTGAGGGATCTGGAAACAGATATGTATTTTCCAGTGACATTCCCAATGCTTATTGATCCTATTGTTCAATAAGCAGATGGAGGATTGGATATATTTTCTAAAAATAGTTAACTTACTACAACTCAAAGATTTCTTTACAGCATTCCTTCCATCTAACTATATTTCCTTGTACCAAACCAATCTCTAGCTACCTTAGCTGAAATGTGCCAGTTCCAGCCTCGCACGCTGTTTTTAATCTTCTCTGCGTTTGCTTTTTCCGCAGCCCTGAAGAATTCATTGCATGAAAAGCTTATCTAAGTCCATCCAAATGAAGTTGGGCCAATAACAGATACCACCCAGAAAAATCTTTGCCTTGCACATATTTCCTGTTTTATTTTCCAGCACCACTTCTCCACTCTACAGCTTCTACAAGGAAGCCTTGTGTGAGTTCATTCTGAAAGTATGGGGGTGGGATTTCAAAAGCAGTCTTACTGTGCCCCTATTAAAGGTAAGAAGACTTCAGAGACAATAGCCAGTTTTAGGCTAACATTAAACATCTCTGATAATCCCACTCGTTAACAACTCCTGTAAGTAGTCACGTAAATTATTTTAGGTTTTTAGTCCAAGCAATTTGGGATCACTATTAATTTCTTCCTGTAACAACTGACTTTTGCTTCAGCTATCTAACCATATTTCAGTACAATTGGAAAGTTTTGACAGCTAAGCTGAAGTTTCCTCTCAGATTCCAAATGTAACAGATAGGTCTTTTGCTGGGAGCAGATCAACATAGCTCTGCTGACTTTAGTGGTTTTACTCCAGCTGAGAATCCAACCTAAAATTTTCAGCGCAATTGCCTTTGAATCAAGACATACTGAAAAAGTTGGGTTTTTTTAAGAGCTAATCAGATAAGTACGTTAATATTAAACTGTAACATAAAAAAGTAAGCTTGAAATAGATTCTTTTTAGCAATAGACTTTTACATTCAACTAAAGGCTCTGAAGAATGCTTTTTATTTTTTTAGGTAACGGCACTGAAGCTTCTGCAAATTTAATAAAGGTATGCTAATAATGGTCGTCTGACCCCAGATGTCTTTCCTGTTCATGCAGGGGGCTGGACCCAATGATCCTTCGGGGTCCCTTCCAGCCCTATGATTCTATGATTCTAATTTTCTCCCTCATTTGTAATTAAATTTTCCTTCAATTAATCACTGACAGATGCACTTTTCACTTTCATAGCCAATTGTTCTCCATAGGCTACATCATCCTTTCTTTGTCCATAAAAAGAGGGGATCAAGACCAAACAGTTATTATTGGAGTGACAGCGTACAAAAACTATGTACTATGTTCACAAAAGCAAAATGCAACGTTAACAAGAAAATGAACCCCATTGCTGAAATATAAATATTGGTGGAGTTCCTCAGATCTATGAATAAGTATTTGCATAGCATTGGCTATTTGTGAGTTACTAAAAACTACAGTTACAGACAGACAAGATCTTTGTGATATGCCAGGATCAGAAAACCAAGGCATTCTTGACTGGAGTGAGATTACCAGCATGAATACTAGACATTTTTTCAATGATAAAAGGAAAAAAATGTATCATTACTCTCTATGACAAAGTTGCCTCGGTTTTGGGATTCCACCAGCACGATGAGAATACTGAAATCTTGTGATACAGGTGAGAGACAAGCAGCTCTGTTGATGGAAGACCAAATTCCCTTACCTGGATTTGAAACATTTCTGGCTAGAGTTTCCTTTCTGGATGATGGAGCATTTGCTTCCTGAGCCTCTTGGATATAACATTCATTTTCCCTTGATTATGTAGGGAGCAATTTTACTGCATATTCTTATTTGCCCAAGCCACCAAGCAATAAGATTCTTTTTGAGAAAACAAACATATGAAAGGGTCTATGTAAGGAAACAAAAGGCTTGAGGCTACATCCAATTGCCCTCAACTTATACTGAGCTTGTTCTTGTGTGGACCAGGTATGTTACACAGCCCTTGATCCCAAATGCAATTATTTTGGGCTTGCTTCTGTGGTGGTATATGTCCTGCCAGCCTGATTTATTTAAAAGTTTGACTTGTATCTGCTTGGACCTACCCACCAAAATAATGACACAGTAAATTTCCTCAAGATAATAACTTTGCTGAGGATCTGATACAAGACAGAAGCATACAAAGATACTTCCTTTGAAAGGTAAAGCACTGTCTTTCCTGCAACAAGAAATCCTATTGAGTAGGGGTTGGCACCTATGGCCCACAGGCCAGATCTAGAACATGGAGTGATTCTTTCTGGCCCACAAAGCTCGGGCTTCTGCAGCATTTCAGTGGCTGGATTTGAAAGGCTGGCTTACCCCAGACCAAGCTTATTTCAGGCCCATCGCTTTTGAAACATTACCAGCACTTGATGTACACTACTCACCAAGATGGCAAATCAGCTGAATCAGTTAACTGATTTTGACAAAAAACATAGCTTACTAGCATCCTTTTTGTCTGAATGGTGACTGACTTTAGATAAGGTGTGCATAAGAAAGAGAGTGAATGTTATTGAAAGTTTCTATGAATGCTACCTGCATTTTCACAAACGCTTGTGAAGCTGATGCTATACTGAAGGGAAAAGATATGTTTTGCTCTGAGATTAAAGCCTAAAAAAATCTGAGCTACTGAACAGGGAAATGGAAATATGGTGTTTCCCATTTACTGATGTGCACTGGTTATAAATAGATGTGTAGATAGCAATGGTTATGTAGTTTGAGGTCTCAATCTTGACTTTTATTTCTTTATGGATCTCTCATTTAAGGTATCAGATTTTATTTTTGTATGTCTGATGTTCCCCAAATATTTTCAAAACCAAAGTAGATGGAAGACAATGTGTCTACCTGCAGTTGGCTGCCTGTGAAGGGTCTATCTATTCAGAAGCCCACACTTTCACAGAAGTCCACACAGAAGCCCACACTTTCTACATTCAACAGGATGCAGTTCAACAAGGAGAAATGCAAAGTGCTGCACCTAGGGAGGAAAAATGTCCAGCACACCTACAGCCTAGGGAATGACCTGCTGGGTGGCACAGAGGTGGAAAGGGATCTTGGAGTCCTAGTGGACTCCAAGATGAACATGAGTTGGCAGTGTGACGAAGCCATGAGAAAAGCCAATGGCACTTTATCGTGCATCAGCAGATGCATGACGAACAGGTCCAGGGAGGTGATACTTCCCCTCTATCGGGCGCTGGTCAGACCGCAGTTGGAGTACTGCGTGCAATTCTGGGCGCCACACTTCAAGAGGGATGCGGATAACCTGGAGAGGGTCCAGAGAAGGGCAACTCGTATGGTTAAGGGCCTGCAGACCAAGCCCTACGAGGAGAGACTAGAGAAACTGGACCTTTTCAGCCTCCGCAAGAGAAGGTTGAGAGGCGACCTTGTGGCTGCCTTTAAGTTCATCACGGGGGCACAGAAGGGAATTGGTGAGTATTTATTCACCAAGGCGCCCCCGGGGGTTACAAGAAACAATGGCCACAAGCTAGCAGAGAGCAGATTTAGATTGGACATTAGGAAGAACTTCTTCACAGTTCGAGTGGCCAAGGTCTGGAACGGGCTCCCAAGGAAGGTGGTGCTCTCCCCTACCCTGGGGGTCTTCAAGAGGAGGTTAGATGAGTATCTAGCTGGGGTCATCTAGACCCAGCACTCTTTCCTGCTTATGCAGGGGGTCGGACTCGATGATCTATTGAGGTCCCTTCCGACCCTAACATCTATGAATCTATGAATCTATAAGGCAGAAGCAGCAAAGCCATGACTAGTGGAAATCAGCACATATATCTTTGGTAGTGATATCAAAATAAATGTTAATGTCTAGCCTTATAGATCACAGGTTAGAAAGAAAGAATTGGTGGGATAAGAGGCCCTTTACTACCTGCTAGTCAGCATTCCCTCTAAGATGTGCAGCGGCGCTGGCATACCTGGCAGCACAGCATGAGCATGCCTACGCAGCCACGCACGCCGCACAGCTTAGAGGGAACGCTGCTGCTAGTACTTCCACATCTGGGCTACTATCCCTCTAATCCATCCATACCCATCTGTTGGGGAAGAGAGGTGGATAAAAGGCATAATAACCTGTTTCAGAAACTGAGAGCAGTATCTTAGGGCATTTGTACACATTTGTATCAAAGGTGTTTTAATTCAAAAGTGCACCACCATTTTCTCAGAGCTGATGCACATTTCACCATTTATACAAATGCACAAAATGCAGCACTGGGCGCCTCAGCTGATGTGCAAAGCAGACTCGATTAATCCTATGTGTATAAATGTCTATACATTAGAGCAGTACACCCCAGAGCAAAACTTAAGAATGACAGTGGAATAGTTAGGACACACACCAGCAGTTCAGCCCAATAACTAGTATTTTAGGTCAGGCAAAAAATCTCAACTCCACCATTCAACCTTTCCAGGGTATCTGAGAAAGGATATACACCTCTGGTTAGGCAAGCTCCAGATCTCGTAACTGTAGTTTAAAATACATAAAATACTGATGATGCTCTTGCCTGAAACAGTTTTTCCCCTTCTTTTTCTCTGTTTTGGTATTTCACCATATAAGTCTCAAAGTCTCGCTTGAACTGCTTGTTTTCCTCTCTCAAGCAAGGAACATTCTCTTGGGGGATGGATGGTTTTCAGGACCTGCCTGTGGCTGGGCCTTTTCACCATTACTTTAGTGCATGTTACACTCAGAAAGGGTCGTCATGAAGACCTGTTAGTGATGTTTATCCACCGAATTATGCTCCAAGAGAGAGCAGGAAAGAAAGATCTGTCCTTGCCCTGCTGCACTCTGAAGATGAGCAGGAGAACCCTCACCAAGGAATCTCTCTCAATCTGCAATCTGCATATTTGTATGGTCCATAAAAAAACTAATTTTTGTTTGTACCTCTCCTAGTGCTTTGTAGAGGAATCCTACTCTTCCGAAGATAAAAGTGAGAGCTCTATTTCTTCGATTACTGTTTTTTTATTGTGCTGATTAGAAGGGAATGAACATTTCTGAGATGTTTTAATTCTTATTCTGTATCACCTGTCTTCTTCCTCTGTCGTGAGATGGGAATAGGAAGAAAATTCAAACCTAGAGGACCGGGAGAAGAAGGAGCATTGTGGCTAACCTTTTGAGGGGGTTTGTTGCCATGACAGAAAGGGTTCAAAACCAGAGTTTTAGAGTTTGCTGAATTAGCCCAGAAAGAGACTTCCAGGGGTCTTACATTTTGTCCAAGGGAGATTCCTGGATGTGGGCTGGATATAGACTGAACCCTACCAGCCATGGAGGTTTAAAGGGAGTCACTAGCCTGCTTGCAGTAGTGGGGGATACCATCTTAAGAGATGTGGGAGAGAGAGAAAGAGACAGAAGCTGAAGTAAATAAAGCCTGACATTTCAGAGATGCCTGTATCTCCACAGTACAGGAATAGATCACCATACAAGCACATTCTGGCCATGGGCCTTCCCTCTCTGTCACGCTGCATTCTTCATGGGAAAGCAGGAACACATGGAGAGTCCCAAGGACTAGAAGATTTAAGAAAATGCTGTCTACTGATAGGTCAGATACTTACATCTAGAAATTGTAAACTACTTCCCTCCATGCCCCAGCCCCTTCCCCCCACTTTTAACTGCAACAGGGAGGCATTGGTCTACCTGCAGCTGAAGAGGCAGATAAAATCTGATGTTTTCCAGAAACGGAGCCACAGCTCTCTGCCAGTCCCACAACCTTTACTAATCCTATCTCAAGGACCTTATCATGAATAAAAACACCTATCCAATGAAATAAGGCCAACTGTATAATACAGAAATACAGCAACAAAAATACTGTCCACACCCCTGCCCTGCCACCCCTCCAAATTCTGGAGGATATTCAAAACCTGTAAAAAAAAAAACCCACAAAGTTCTAATGAGCCTTAAATTCATGTAAGTGGAGTAAATTAAGGCCAAGGTTGATTGTTTTTTAGTTTTACCCAAACCTCTGCTCTCCCCCATTTAAAAGCCTGATACTTTTTAGGACAGAAGATCTGCCCAAGAGACTTCCACTGCATCTTGTGTACTCCAAGAGCACACAAGGAATAGGATCTCAATTACCTTATTAAACAGTTTCACAATTCCAGAATCCATCAAACTGCTTCTGTCCCAACCATGTCAGGGTTCATTGTTTTAAATGCCAGTTTTACAGATTGGGCTTCAAACCCTGTCTGCAAATGTGAATATAGCTGCAGATAGGAGCATGTTTTTTATGACAAATGGATTTAAACATTTTGTAACATCAATTTTGCTCAGATTTCATTTCAGAATGTCTAAAATTCTAAAGTAAACACTCAATGCCTTTAAAACATTTTGTGACAGATTATTCTGTGTTAGCTAACATTTTCAAAAACCCTGGCACCCCAAAATGTCTACCCTAAAGGTTGTAACTGCTGCATAAAAAAGGCTATCTTAGAAAAGCAGGATTCTCCAAAAAAAACTAACACAGTCCTTGAAAAACTGAGACTGTCACAAACCTGAGCAGCTGGCAACTCTATCACCATGAAGTATCCATATGGAAGACCGAGATGTGTCAAACTACCCAAAATGATTTTGGATAGTGTAGAAGATGGAATAAATAATTCAGTATCTTCAACACTTTCAACAGCAGGTAGTAGATATGCTACCTGCTTCTACAATGTGCCAAAATGAAACGTGAATGAGAGAATGTAGCTCTCCCCAAACTGTTTTCATGTCGATATATTGCTCGAGGAAGTTCTCTTTTT
Organism: Alligator mississippiensis; assembly: GCF_030867095.1. Lineage (NCBI taxonomy): Eukaryota > Metazoa > Chordata > Crocodylia > Alligatoridae > Alligator > Alligator mississippiensis. The sequence continues at coordinate 232,006,426 of NC_081827.1, read as the reverse complement.
TAGAGGCATATGATCCCTATCAGAAGTCTGTCAGTATCAGGCAACAGTACAGATTAAAAAAAAAAAAAGTATAGAAGAAATCATATGTTCATTAAAACTTTTTTAATATGTATGTACCTTTTTAAAAAGGTAGATTTATTGTTTATAAAGCTGTGTTAATGAAACATAACAATTCAAATTTTATACACAAAAATTACTGGAAATTCAAAGGCCACAAAAAAACATTATTTAGCCATCTTATTCGCATGTTAGATTTGACATTCTGCATTAATATAAAACAAACCAGAATGTCCAATGTAGGTAACTAAATTTGCAGTTATAACCATAATTTAAAAACTCCATCAAGTTAAAAATATTTTGTATTTTACCCTTTTCTTTTCTTTTTTTATAAGGAATAGTCAAACTTTAAAATACTATATAATGTTATATTTGTAATTATGCAAGCTAAATCTCTCCACCTGAATATTATACATTTCTATACCAAGGCAAGAAGGTTCCACCAGAATATAGAAGCTCAGTTGCTCCACAACACAGGCTATTGACAATGTATCAACCAGTGTGTTTCGTTCTGCTCACTAGATCCATGTGGAATGGCTGGTCAAACTCAAAGTTTCAGTTCTTCTCTCAAAATCATTACTTGAAACCAAGTTTTTGATGGATTATCTAGATAATAAGCTTCCACAATAGTGAGACCCACTTTCTCAAAAGTTCGGCAGAGATTTCCTCACAACTTAATCAATGCTGATGCTGTAAAGTGGCTCATATATGAGTATATAAAGGAGTTACATGCCACTCAATGATATTTATCACTCAGAAGTTACTCAGGCTGGAATATGGAGATAGCACACGAGCTAATATTCAGAAGTAAATCCATGAGGAATGTCACAGTTTACTCTAGATGTAGACCAAGGGGGCACATCCACACATGCAGGTATGTGCGCTTGCAGCAACACAAATAGCAGTGGCACAAATTTGTGCCAGAGATTTGTGCCTCAGCACATGTGCCTGAACATGCACTTTGGTGTGTGGTAAGTTGTGCCACTTAAGACAAACTGATTATTCCCAGCTCCTCCCAGATCTGCAGCCAGGGGGAACTGAAGGCTGGGGCCAGCACCTGTGCTGCTCTCAGCACTATAAAAATTTGCCCTGGTGAACAGCTCAGGGCTACTTGCTCTCAGGAGCTTCTGAGACCCGGGCCAGCCTACCCTGCTAGTACACATCTTTGAACAGGACCAGGACGGCTCCTGCCACCACCTGCGGCTCCTGTCCATGTGTTGGGCTGGGTTGGGTCCTGCTTCCAAGTGCCCCACACACCATTGGGCGGGGCTGGCTCCACGGAGGCAGGACCTGGTCCAAATCAAACCACGGCCCCTATGTGTGGTGCCGGGACCCCAGGTCACAGCAAGAGTGGCCCGGTCCTGGCTGAAGGCACACATGGCACAGGCAGTGCTAGGTCTGAGATGGCTGGGGTCATGCCATGACACAGGCAGAGCTCAGTCTGAGGCAGCCATGGCCACACTGTGATGCGGGGAGGTGGGGGGGGGGCCCGCTCTGCCACCAGCAGGCCCTGAGCACCCAGCTGCTGCTGAGAGTGCTGTGCAACATCCCGAAGGCAGGCAGGGGACCCCCCGCATCAGTCCCCTCACACGCACACAGTCCCCCCACACACAACTTCCCCACCCCCACATCCCTACTTACTGGGGACGGCACCTGGGTCTGGGTCACGCTGAAGCCTTGCCCTGCTCCTATTTGCCCCAGCACACTGAGGCACTGTGCTGGGGAAGCAGGGGAAAGCATAGAGCTGCTCTGGCCAGGTGCCTTGAAGGACTCAGCCTCTGGTTGCCTCAGGGCATACTGTGCCCTGTGCCACTTTTGTTCCCCGCATGTTTTTTGATACCAGGATATCTCGGTATCAAATTTAGAGTTGGCACTGCAAATACACAGTGCAGAAAACTTGTTTTGGTTCCACCGTGCCTCTTGAAGTGTCTCAAACTGCTTTGAGGCACCACAACAGGCATGTACGTGCTCACCTGGATGTGCCCAGGGTGGGCAAAGCCCAGCCCACGGACTGGATCAGGCCCGCAGTAGACTCCCAGCAGCCCCTGCCACATCACTCTGGCTGGTCTCTATGGAGACCTCAGGAGTGGTGGAGCTGTGACAGCATGGAGCTGTAATTCCTTAAGACTCCATGGAAACTGTCTCAAGTGGCCGTGGCAGGGTATGTGACTAAGCAGGGAGCTGCTCCAGGGCAAAGGCCCCAGCTCCAGCCCATGCTGACACCACCACAAAATCCTAGCTCCAGCCCTGGAGCAGCTCTCCATCCAGCCATACCTCGCCAATGCCGCTTTGGCTGGTCTCCCTGGAGACCCAGGACCCATGTTGTCATGGCCCTACAGCTTTTGGAGTCTCCATGGAGACAAGCTAGAGCAACGTATGCAGGGGCTGCTGGGAAATGGAGTCTGGCCAGTTGGATCTGTCATTTTGCCCACCCCTGATATAGACTGTTTTCAATCACTGACACGTTGCAATCAATTATTTTGAAACTCAGGAGATCTCACAGTTGCTGAGGACTATAACCATGTCCTGTTTCAAAAGAAAATGGTAGAATGAGAGGAGATCTCAAAAATAAATAGTCTTCCAATATCTGGAAAACTGAAGAGTGGCCAAACAAAATTCTACAAAAACTTTCCAAAAATAGTTAATTTCATCCTGGGTAGAATTAAGCATCTATCACAAGAAAGATAGATCCCAAAGTATTTCTAGTACAGACTACAAATGGTAGAGCTTGAAAAGAAAGTTCTAGTGCTATATTAGTTCTTAGTTCTCATGCTATATTAAGCAAGCTTTGAAATATGCATGGACAATATCATGAGCTTATTAATTTATATAGATTCATAGATGCTAGATTCATAGATGCTCGGGTCAGAAGGGACCACAATAGATCATCGAGTCCGACCCTATGTATAGGGTTTGGAGCCAGGGGGGGAAGCAGGGGGGCCTGGAGCCCAGGGAGGAGGGACTTCCACATGCCCTGGCAGGATGCGGGTGGGTCAGGAGTGAAGGGCAGCAGCAGGGCCGGAGGGGCTGTGGCTTGGGAATGAGAGGCAAGGAGGGGGCAAAGGCAGGGCATGGGCATACTGCCCTTCATACAATCATATCACCTCCCCCCACAGGTGTCCCCTTTTATATGTATACACAATACAATTTTAAGTGGAATACATATTGATGGACCATTTTATTTCATTTGCTTTTGGAATATAGGCCTCTAGCTCCAGCACCAAACGAAAGGAAGAAAAAATAACACGTAGAAAGAAAGGCAGCTTGCATTGCAACAACTGTCACATCTAGGATTGCTGACACTGGGAGATAGGGGACTAAACAGAAGGACAGAGAATGCCACAAAAATGCAACAGAGGATTTGGAGAAAGAAAAAACATGTTAAATATATAAATCTTACAGGTATGAACTTTAAAATTCTGAAACAAAGCGGCCAACCCTGCTAAATGGGAAACAAAGCAGCCTTCCAACATTTTGCAAAATATTAACCCATTATATATATTTTTATCTGGTTCATTGTTAAAAATAATAATTTAATTAGTATTGATCTACATTAGTACTAGGGTTGTCAAACGATTAAAAAATTTGATCATAATTAGTTGCGTGATTTAAAAATTTAGTCGCAATTACTAGCAATTTTAATCACACATCTAAAAACTCAAAATGATGCAAAGAAAAACTCAAAATTATGTAAAATTATGCAGGTACTTTGTATGGTTGGGGGTGGGTGTGTGTGGGGGGGGATATTTGTGAAAGTGTTGGGGTCGGTGGGTGTATGTATAGGGTTTGGAGCCTGGTGGGGGGGGGGAAGAGGGGGGTCTGGAGCCCGAGGAGGAGGGACTTGCACGTGCCCTGGCAGGATGCGGGTGGGTCAGGAGTGAAGGGCAGCAGCAGGGCCGGAGGGGCTGTGGCTTGGGAATGAGAGGCAAAGGGGGGCAAAGGCAGGGCATGGGCATACTGCCCTTCATACAATCATATCACCTCCCCCCACAGGTGTCCCCTTTTTTGAAACAGGAAATATGGTAACCCTACAGGAATGCATCTCAGGGGCATATGGAGCAGTGCCCAGCAGGTAACTCTGTGGACAGGAAGGGGCAGGGGAGCAGATCGAAGCCCCCACAGTAAGGCAGGGAGTAGGGCAGGGGCAGGTGTAGGAGATGAAGTGAATAGGACCTTGGGACTGGGGTGGGTCATGGGAAGGAACTGCAGGCAGCTTGTCCAGGGGTATGGCTTCTCTAAGGTTACAGAAGTAGCACTCACGATTCTCTGGCTCCCAACCCAGTGGCCAAATTATTAGCTCATGTCTACTGCTCATCTTATTCAATTGTGTATCTTTGCATCTATTCATATATTTCTATGGCCTTAGTCACTATAGTTTGAATATCTTCCTTTCAGAAAAGTCTGCATCTTTATATGAAAAAAAAGTCTGTTGTCTTACTTAATCAAATTTCTTATTTTATCTTATTTTTTTACTCTAGTTCTATCCAATTCTACTACATATCAAGAAATAGTGGGTGTTTTTACATGTGCTCTGGAAGTGGAAGGGTGCACTATAATTAACGCTCCCACAGCATCTCATGTATCAGTGTCCCCAACTTCAAAATGGCAGTAGAGACACTTTAACTACAGCTCATCAAACAAACTTTAGTTAAAATGCCCCTGCCGCCATTTTGAAGCATGGAAGTGCTGATACACGAGGCACAGAGGTTGCTGGAGGTACACTAATTAGCACACTCTGGCAGACTCAATTAATCAAGTAATTGCAGCATGTCAGAGCAGCCTCTGCACACATCTGCAGGCACCCAGTAATAGCTTAACTTAAGCCATTTAAACTGTAGTTAGGTAAATGCTGATGATTCTGGAGGAAGAGCTGTGCTGCAGTGTGTCCACAGATGGTAGATAGAGGAATGACCTTCAGGGAAAGTTAGATGAGAACTAAGCAGGGGTAACTCTGATGAATAAGCAGTTGTGGACCAAGCAGTGGCAGCAGTCACGGACCAAGAACAAGATGTGGTAGGGAGTGTGCTGGAGAGTATGCACCACCACTGTAAAAAGCCTGTGCCAGCCCCCAGCCATGAGTCTTCAAGTCCTGACCAGCACAGCAGGTGGAAAAAGATGTGAGAATCTCAATGGCTGCAAAGGCAGATGAAGACTGCAGCAGGACAAGATCACCAGTTGTCTTGGCCTTCTTGACATTGGATCAAGGTCCTGTTCTGTCAAGAACTGTGGAAGCTGGTATGCAGCAACTTCTCCATGAAAAAAAAAAATCTTGCATAGGAGACTTCCATGAAAACAGCTTTAGCACATCTTTTAAGCCCTTTGACAACCAGCTAGGAATGATGCAAGCAGGACTGTGAGGTCTAGAAGCTCCTAGTCATGAACTGGCATAAAGGCGGCAGTTACAAGAAGGTCATCTAGCACTTCGTCAGCAGGAGTGCAATTCAGCCACTGTAATTGCAACTGAGCAGCCCTTTTTAGGCTCTGCTCTGTTCACCCCACATGGGGAAAAGGCTAGAAAAGGTGCCCTAAACATAGTTTGCCTACCTTTTTCCTGACTGGATAACTGTGTCTGCAGTCAAAATCAACAATTAATTTTGGGACATGGAACATCAGGACCCTTATGGACAATCCTAACAGTGAATGCCCACAGCACTGTACTGCATTCGTGGCTTAAGAACTTGGGCAACATACACTGACATCACTGCACTCAGCAAGACTCAGTGAGCGGGAGATAAGCAGCTCAAAAAACAGGGAGGCAGTTATACCCTCTTCTAGAAAGGTAAACAGGAAGGAGAACACCAACTTCTACGAGTTGGCTTTACCATTAAGAATGAACTCAGAAACCAACTCAACAAGTTCCCTATTGGAATTAATGAGTGCCTTGTGACTCTTCATCTTAAATTGGCAGGATGCCAATACTCCACTGTCATCAGTGTGTAAGCCCTGGCTCTTGACTGCTGACAAAACCAACAAGGAATTCTACACTGACCTTGATCAAGTCCTTTCTGATGTTCTGGAGAGAAACAGATTTATTCTGCTCAGCAATTTCAAAGCCAGAGTTGAAAGGCACTCTAACCTCAGGAATGGGACCATCGGCAAGGCAGGAGTGTAAAATGTTAATTCCAACAGCATCCTCCTCTTGATAAAATGTGCAAAACATAGACTCACCAGCACCAGCACCCTGTTCCACCAGAAAAGCAAGAACAAGACACCATAGCAACACCTGCAATCTAAGCACTGGCACTTAATTTACTACATTATTGTTCATGCCTGTGATCACAAAGATGCCTACCTCACTCAAGATGTACTAGGAGCTGATGATAGCTGGACTGATCACCCACACGTACGCTGCATTATGTCACTCAAACTGGCTCCGAAACAGCAGCCGAACAGAAGCAATGCCGACACTGAAGGACTCAAAGACCCAATCAAGCAAGATCTCTTCCAACAATGCCTCAACAAAAAACTAGCAAATTCATATCAACAGAAATGGGAGAATGTCAGCAGTGCTTGCGGTGCCTTCAACTCCACTGTCATTAGAGCCTGCAAAGAGACACTTGGATTCTCTACCAGGAAACATCTCATGAGAATGAGAATGACCAGGAGATCCAAGCACCGATTGATCACAAACACAAGGCCTTTTGTGCTTGGCAGAACATCAACTTCAAGCAAAAGAAACTGAATCACCAACAAGCCAAGGCACGGGTCCCAAGAATTACCTGTAATATGAAGAACAGATGGTGGCAAGACAAGGCTAAGGAGATTCAACATCTCGCTGACATCCATGATATGCACACTTTCCTCAGTGCCACCAAAGCCATCTATGGTCCAAAAACTCAGGGACCAATCCTCTTGAGAATTATTGACAGTGGAGACCTAATCAAGGAAAGGGTAGTCATCAATGCCCATTGAAAGGAGCACTTTGAAGACCTCCTGAAATGTGACTCTGTTGTTAACAAAAGTATTCTCAATTCCATCTTGCAACAACTAGTCAGAGATGATCTCAGAATCCCTCCAATCCTTGATGAGGTGAGGAAAGCCATCAAGCAGATGAAGAAAGACAAGGCATCTGTAACAGATGGAATTCCAGCTGAAATCTTCAAGCAGGGGGCAGAAGAGCTCACAACACAGCTCCATGCACTCATCTTTAGGATCTGGATTAATGAAGAAATCCCAGATGACCTCTAGGACATCATGATTGTTAAAGTATTCAAAAAAGGAGACAAGTCTGACTCTGGGATTGCCTTGTGGTCTACCACAGGAAAGATTACAGCCAGAACTCTCCTGAATTGTCTCCTTCCATTTGCTGAAACGCTCCTCCCAGAATTTCAGTGTGGGTTTAGGGTAGTGGTTTTCAACCTTTTTTCATTTGTGGACCCCTAAAAAATTTCAAATGGAGATGCAGACACCTTTGAATTGTAAGTGTATGTATGTGAATACCTTCTAATTGATTGTAGCAATGTTTCACAGATACCTCAGACATAATCTGCAGACCCCCAGGGGTCCACAGACTACAGGTTGGAAACCACTGGTTTGGAGCATCAAGAGACACAACCAACATGATCTTCACTGTTCACCAGTGCCAGGAAAAATGCAAGGAGCAACATAAACATTTCTACTTTGACCTCATGAAAATCTTCAACTCTGTCAACCAAAAAGCTCTGTGGAGGAATCCTTCTGAAGTATAAATGCCCACTGTACATCATTATTCTTGACCTACTAGATGACAGTATGTGAACAGCAGTCCTCAGTAATGGTTATAACAAAGATCCCTTAAGAAGGGAGTTAAAGCAAGGCTGCATCATTACTCCAACTCTCTTCTCAACATTCCTTACATACATCTGACCACCAACAAGCTTCCAGTCAGAGTGGACCTAAACTACCAAATGGACGGTAAGCCATTTAACCTCAGCCGACCCTAAGATAAAGCCAAGATCACTCCGACCTCAATCACCAAGCTCCAGTACACTGATGATGCTGTTGTGTGCATTCGCTCAGAAGCAGATCTTTAGGCAATTGTTGACATCTTTACCAAGGCATACAAGAAAATGAGACTGACACTTAACATACAGAAGACTAAGATACTCCCCATTAATAGGCTTTAAATGAGCAGTCCCCTGATTCAGTAATTCAGATTTATGATGAGACTCTGGAAAATGCTGAGTATTTCCTGTACCTCAGAAGCCATCTGTCACAGAAGGCTGACATTGATGAAGAAATCCAGCATTGCCTGAAATGTGCAAATGCACGCTTCGGATGCCTGAGGAATCAGGGGTTTGAAGGTTGTGAATCAGGTTAAAAACTGAGGTCATGGTTTATCAAGCTGTTGTAATCCCAACCTCATGGTATGGAGTTGAGATGTGGACAACGTACAGGACACATTTCAAGTTGCTGGAGAAGTACTATTAACGCTGCCTGTAGAAGATCCTTTGAATCCACTCGATAGACAGATGCACCAATATTAGTAACCTCTCACAAGCAAATACCATGAGTATCAGGGCGATGACCATCTGACATCAACTTGACTGGGCCAGCCACATCATCCAGATGTCCAACTCCAGATCCCTGAAGCAAGTTTTATTCTACCAGCTCAGTCAAGGCCTACGCTCAGGAGGAGGCTAGAGAAAGCACTTCAAGGATGCTGTAACAGGTTGACTTCCACAGCAGCATTTTAGTGGCCTATGAGGGGCACCCTTGAAGTCTCTTAATGTTTTGCTTCTATCTTTCGTCTTGTACCCCGCCTTTACTCGCCTGCCACATCTTGATGTAAATATTATTTAAATATTCGTACAAGCGGGAGACTGCCTATTGTACTTCTATGTTGGGGTTCTCAGTCACCACAGGCTTTGTCCCCTCATCTTTCTCCAGCTAGGTCTACCAGCTTAAACCCACTAGGTAGGATTTGACTGAGGCTCTGGCTCCTTAATCCTCTCTGGGCCCATGCCCCTCCTTTTGCTTTCACTATGGTGCCAGGCCTTCTGGCCCCCTTTTACTCTGCGCCCCTGGATGCCAAGTTGTTGGATCTTCTGCCTCCTCAGGCTTGTCCCTTTCTTATAGCTCGGGCTACTAGCCAAGATCCCCCTACTGGGACCCAACTTCAAAGTGCTGCAAGCAGCTCTGGGCTACTGGCCCTGTACAGCTGTACCCACTAGTGCATTAGGCCCTTTGGCCTTTTATGACTGTGCCCCAAGGTGCCAATGAGGTCTCCTCCTCCTCTACAGCCTCGACCACAAACCATCAGTCAAAATACAAAACAGTAAGTCCATGAGCTATAACCTCAAAAAAATAAAAATTAAAGAAGGAAGTATGCCAGCTTACATTTTTTCATGGCTCTGTGCTCCTACTTCCCGCTGTCTGCTATGCTCCTCCTTGTGGGGCTGCTGCAGCTTCTCTGGAAGTCATCAGGAGTTCCCCCTAAAGCACCTAGACAGGCAGCCAAGCATCTCCATGGAGCTCTTATGCACAAACTCCTTCCCCACTAGCTGCTGCCTGAGAACTGCTGCCAACCCCAGGGTTTTTATAGTTCTGACTTGCCCCCTTCCAGTCACCTGACTAGCCAGCAAGGCTCAGCTTTTAACCCCTACCCTGCCAGCAGGCTGTGCCCGGAAAGTTCTGGTCTTAAAGGGCCTGCTTTCTGGTAACAGGGCTAGGGTTCCCTGTTACAGATGCCCTCAAGGCCAGCTTGAAAAAATGCAACATCAACATCAACTCATGGGGTACTATTGCTGCAAGACCATGCCAAATGGAGAAAGAGTCTGCTGTAAGGATCTCAGTACTTTGGAACTTCATGGCAACAACAGAAGATGAAAAAGTGGGAGTGGGAGAAACAGCATTAATGGATCAAACCAAGAATCCAGAGCCACCCACCCCATAAAGAAACACGTGCCTGAGTTGCAAACAGAACCTGTTTATCTCAGGTAGGCCTTGTCAGGCATCTTCAGACCCACAGATAAGGCAATCATGGAAGACAATCATCCTCAACTGCAGGGGATTGCCAATGATGAGGAAAATGACTGATCTGCTATAGCAAAAGAATGCATGAATTCCTGTCACTTTGAACAACAATCACAGAAAGTTACTGGGTGTTGATTAGCAACCTCTACTACCCACAAACATTGAACAGGATCAGAGTAGTACTTTTAATCAATGCCTCCAAACAGCATACTTTTCCAAGTATACCTTGCAATGTCTGTAGTATCAGTTTGCATGGAGGTGGGAAAACATAATTATTAAAAACAATCATGTGGGATTGATTTTCTTTATATACCTTTATGTACTGGCTGAAAGAAAGGAAACAACATAACTTTAAAATTAAGGATTTGTATGTAATCTTGTGCTCTGGGGACAGATATTTAATTGATTTTCTACTTTATATTTTTCCTGTTAAACATAAGAAAAGTAAACAAGTCCCCTAAATTATAAGCAATTCCCCTAAATTATGGTAAATGTAAGAGCTGAAGCTTCTTTTCTGATGTCTCCGTAGAATGGTGCATCTGGATATGTCATCTTGCTGTATCTGGGCACAAATAGGTAGATCCGGTATTCTCTGGTGTGTTGTCTTGCTTCTTCCTATTCTTAATGGTACTTTAAAGCAGTTTATATGCCCAGGGAGGCTCAACAGTCTGACATGCAAGAACTGTGAATATGAGTCTCTAATAAAGACGGTCACTGTTACAAAGCAGTCAGTGTAAGGGAAAGAATGTGGTTAAATAGTTCAGGAAAATAGTATTTCCTGGGTCCAAGAGCAACAGTGTATCTGGACATGGCAATGGGGACTAGAAAGGATTAGAAATAAGGATGCATAGTAAGGAGTATTTAAATTATCCAAGGGAATAATTTGGTTTAATTTACTAATTTAAATTAATAATAATAATAATTAATAATTAAATTAACCAAGGGAAGCTTGCTTACTTTGTCATCAACAATCTCAAAACGTATATAATGCAAACCTCTAACTCACAAAAGGTTGATCTGCTATGTCACAATCATGGACCTTTTTCAGTCAGCACTGACAGTCATCTCTGTAAACAAAGAGGGCTCACAAGCGTTAAACAGGATATTTTTTCCAGGATTTGCACTGACTACAATGGTCATATGCTCTGTCTCCAAGAGACAGAGGGTCAAACAGCAATAAGCCATTGATTCCTGGGATGAAATTAGCCATCGAAATGTAGCACAAAAAATATGGCAGCACTATATTCATAAAACCAGAGCTTGTCATCATCACAACATCAATGAGAGAACAAAATGACAGTGAAATCTTGACCACTGATAAGGACAACATCTCAATAACACCCATATATAAGTCTCCAGAGAAGTGTTTTGCATTTGCAAGCCCAGGAAACATAGACCACAAAAAAGTAAAGTAATTTTAATAGCCACAGTGTCACATGGGGTTACAGTGAAAATGATGAGAATGGCAACCTGGTCAAGAGGTGGACCAAGGCACACCACCTAAGCCTGATCCATGACTCCAAGCTACCTACCTGGGTCTTCGAGTAGCTCCTGATGGAGACAAAACTATAATCCAGACCTCAGCTTTGTTGATAGCAATATAGAGGTTATGCCCAAAAAAGACATATTAGAACCTATTCCCCTGACACAGCACAGACCAATCGCTATCAATACAACAGCAGCTGTAACTGCAAATACAAATACACAGATGCTTCAATTTTAAATAGAGAGGCTTTTCTGAAGACCTTGACAAAAAGTAACATTGAACAAGTCTCAGACAACTACAACCTTTATGTGAAACTGCAAAACCTTCAAGAGGTACATATCTCAAGGCTGCAGAACTAAGTATATACCAGCACTTACTCCCACACTAGCAGCTGAATACAAAAAATACCAGCAAATGTTTCAAAGAGATCCTGTAGACCCCAGGTTTTTGTTTCTGTACGATTGCTCTCTTCTGTTATTAAGCATGCACAGTTGAGGCCTAGTTCAGAAACACCTAGAGAAGGTGAACTTTCAACCTCTGTCCTACTTTTCCGTGATTGAGCATGTGCAATGTTTCATTTTGACCCTTAATTGACTTAAAAATTATTGACTGGGGTGCCCTGCTCCTTTGAAGAGCTGAAACTGCTAGGGGAAGAGCCCTAGCAGTGAGTTGGAAGCCCCAGCTGCTGGTTACCAGGGCAGCCAGAACAAGCTATAGTGGCCCACACCTGCCAGCGGTCAGCTGACCGGAAGGGGCAGGGCCTGGCTCATATATAAACCCCAGGGCTGGAACTAGGAAAGTCAGTTCCCTGCTGGCAGCCAGAAGGGAAAGAGCCTCCGGGAAGGAAGTGCCCAGTGACGCAGCAATCGCCTAATATGCTGCACCCAGGGTTAATGGGGCTCCATGAGCTCTGCAGGTACCCTTGCTCACTAGAGACTTAGTGCCGGAGATGTAGTTCGATGCTCTTAAAGGGGCAGAGCACACCTTTGTCTTTTGTATTATGTTATAACCCAGGGGCTTGTGCTTTGCTTGTTGTTCCACAATACCGGTGGTTTGAATGAGGCTAGTAAGAGATGAAGGAGGCCTCATAGGAGGCCCACAGCAATGTGGGGACCCCAGTGCCAGAGAGGGCGCAGCATTTGGGGTGCACCGACCCCAGCACCAGAGAGGGCGCAGTATTTGGGGTGCACCGACCCCAGCGCCAGAGAGAACTCAAGCGCCAGTGAGGCGCCAAGCAAGACAGGGGTGCAGAGAGCCCAGGGAGGACAAGGGGGCCAAATTATAACAAGGCCCAGACCAACATCAAAACTATCAGCAAGGCTTGGGGCGTGGTAAAGGGGTGGTTGGAGCCACACATATCCCACAAGGCTAGGGTGCCCCGAAACACCCATTGTGACGTCTGTCTTGGAGCGGGACCCACCAGGGGTCCGGGAGTCCACGGGGTCAGAGAGTACAGCAAACCATGTCCAAGAGGACGTAAAGGCAGCCTCCCTACTATATATTTTCCATCAAAGACATGGCGGGCGAGAATCGCAGGTGCCCATTGGGCCAACTTGGCACGGTAAGGTGGCCTTGGGGAGATCATGGCCATCCTGCAGGACCACATCCCGTGAAGGACAACAAGAGGTGTCAAACTGCAAGCTGCAAGAGAGGGAGTAATTGGTTGAGGGAGAAAAGAGGGAAAGATTGCTGCAGTTTAGAGTAGTGGAAGGCTTGGTCGTCAAGGAAACTGGAATATCCAATGTCTGACTGGATAATGAAGAAGTGGTGAGTTACCAAGCACCCACTGCTATAAAAAAAACACTGAAGAAGTGTTGTTGCACACATCTGAGTTTGTGTGCATCTGAGAGTGCAAGTCTAAGTCCACGTGTGGCACATCCGACTGAGTCCATGTGAACTCACACATCTGTCCGTGTGCCTGAGAGTTGATGAGGTGTTGAGCCATGGTATATGGTCACTGCTGTGCGCTGAATGGTTGATTTCCTGTGACAGTGGTTAGATCACTCCGGGGCCAGACCAGTGAATCCCTGTGGTGATGGAATGACTGACACAGCAAAGTCTCCATTGAACAGTTGGTTGGTTTCTGTGAGACTAGCCAGAACCAGAATCAGAGAGTGATAAGCAAAGTCTCCCAGCAACTGAGCACACCAGTTATACTAGTGATTTGAGAATCCAGGCACCCGTGAGAGAAGACCCCAGGCTTTGATGAAGAGGGTATCTAGCAGAAGAGCAAAAGGCATCTGCATGGAAAGTCTAATGTAAATATGTCACTCTTCTGTTATAGGTGTGTGCTAATGTCCCTAACTGTTTAATCTAGTTTTGAAGCTGGACAAAATAGCTTACTAATCATTCAGTCCATCTTACCTGCCATTTTCTGCTAAATTAATTAATGAATTTGGCACAACAATGCTTTCTCAGAAGACGCTATTGCGGCAGAGACAGCCCTAACTAACAAGCTCTAAGAAGAAAGGTGACAGAAATTGAAAGAATTGATCAAAGGAATAGATATGACCCACACTAGCAGGAAAGCATGGTTTACCATTTGCAAGCTGAGTAACGACTCAAAGAAAGTGCAGCAACACCACAACATCACAACTAAGCAGGTGGTTCACCAACTTCTGCTCACCAACTTCTGCTCAACAATAAAGCTTCAAACAAACAGCCTAAAATATGGATTAGACAGCAAACTGATCTGTAGGAAAATCATTTTAGCAAGCCATACACAATGAATGAACTTCATACCAGAAAAGTTACCTGAAGAACAGCAAAGCAGCTGGACTCAATGACATCCACACAGAACAGATCAAACACTTTGGTTCTGCAACCAATTTACAGGTATTGCACTTTTTTTAATAATTGCTCATCAACCCTTAGAATACCTAAATTATGGCAACAAGCTTTTCATAGCTCTATTAAAGCCAGGGAAGTATGCCTCTGGCCCAGAGAACTTTAGGCTAGTGTCACTTCTGTGCCATCTTTATAAGCTTTACAAACACCTTATTCTCCATTGCCTTTCACCTCATATCAAACAACATCTAATACCAGAGCAATCCAGTTTCAGACCAGGCAAGTCCTGCAGTAGTCAAATACTAAACATTACCCAGCATATAGAAGATAGATTCAAGAAAGGGATGATAACAGGTGCTTTGTTTCTAGACCTACTGCTGGCATACAACACAGTCAACCACCAAAACATGCTTGACAAAGTCTAAGATATGACACATGACTACCACCTAGTGCAGCTCATCCATTCCCTTTTGGAGAATAGATGCTTTTACACAGAATGATGCAAGAAACAAAGCTGGTGGAGATGAGAATGAAATGGCTTACCACAGGGTAGCCTGCTAGCACCGATCCTTTTTAACATTTATACCAATGACCAACCCATACAGAGTAATTTAAGGAGCTCCGGAACAGCGGCATTGTGGAGCTGGGAGAAGCGGCAGCTCCACATCCAGCTGCTCACTATCCACCCACCCACCCACCCACCCACCCCCGCCACTGATGGCAGCAGCAACTTCTTCGGATCTTGGGCCCATGGAAGTGGAGTGGAGATGGGGCCCTGAATGGGCTGATTTGCCCTGGGCCCCGCACCCTGCTCAGGTCAGCTCTGATGCTGGCGATCTATGCATCACATCACATCACAAGAGAAAGACTTCACCACTGTCAAGAACAGACTGACATGCACATTGAGAAACCTCTCCGATTACTATAATAAGAACCAGTTTTTTACCAACCTAACCAAGACACAAGTCACACCTTTTCATCTACATGACAGAGAAGCCAAGTGGAAAATAAACATAACCTGTGATGGAAACACCTGAACTCTGTGTGCTTGGGGGTTACACTGGACCGAACACTTACCTTCAAAGCACATGTAGAGAAAATGAAAGGGAAAGTCAGTGTTTGCAATAACATACTTTGAAAGTTGGTCACCTCAAAGTGAGGCATGAACCCAACTACATTATGAACCACTGCTATTGCCTTGTGAACGATCAGTTCAGGCCAAGAAAATAGACCCAAGACAGCCAAGGCTGTCCCGGGGGGGGGCAAATCGGGGTGACTGCACCGGGCCCCGCGCTTTGGGGAGCCCGGCAGAGCTCGGTGGAGTGCCCGCGGCAACTCCGCGCTGCCACCGGCTTCATGTCCAGCTGCTCAGCACCCCTCCCCCCTGCCACCGAACCTAGTGACTCCAGCAGCTCGACACCCTTTCTCCCCCCCAAATCCACTGCTGGCTTCATTGGGTCCAGGAGTGGGGCCCTGCACAGGCTGATTTGCCCCAGGCCCCACACCCTGCTCAGGTCACCTCTGATGACAGCTATCATGAAATAACAGGATGTCTCAAACCAACACGAAAAGATAGCCTAGCTGACATTGCACTGCCTGATATCAGAATAAAGGTAGTGAGCCAGAAAGAAAGATCATGGCAGACGGAAAACCCCAGGCATGGTCACGCAAAAGTAACTAAGGGAGTGTGTATACAAAACAAGGGGCATGTGTACACAACACTTTAAAGTGGGCTAAATGCATTTACACTGCTTTAACGGTATCGGTGTTTGCACACATCGGTAGCATACTGCATACTAATTACAGCTGCTATAGCAAATTCAGCAGTGTAATGCGCCTTAAATTACTTGGAGGGCAGAAAACTAAAACTCCAAGGAAGAGTTTTAGTTTGCTGCCCCTACAGTCACGAAGCGAAGCACCAGGCTCCGTACAGCTCAGGGGCTCTACAGGAAGCCCTGCAGGCAGCCTGGTAGCAGCCCAGGAAGGCAGGCTCTGCCCAAGAAAAGCAGCGAGCCTTCTTTTCTCCACTAGACTGCCTGCCTGCCTGCCTGAGCTGCGTGGGAGCCTGGTGCTTCCCTCCGTGGCTATGGTGCTCCCCAGGACTGCCCGAGCTGGGTGCCTGCGGGCGGGTGCTGCCTAGTGGGGGGTTGCCGTTGCCACGGAGGGAAGCACCAACCCCCCCTAAAGTCCAGGGAGCGCTCTGCCCACTGGAAGCTCACCCTCCCCTGCCTGCTGCCAGAGAGGCAGGTAAGTCAGCAGGGTGTGTGCTCAACACAGGGGTTTAAAGGGACCTAAATTGAAGTGGTGTTTTTAAAAACCCATCACTTCAATTTAGGGCCCCCATTTCATCTACACACACCCTAAATGGCTGAAAACACAAAAGAGTTTTGTGACAGTTGTTGGATCATTGGACACAATGGCTGACAGGGAGAGACTGAGATTATGGGAGGAAAGATTACATGCTCTGAAATGGACCCCAAACCCCAGGAGGACCTTCCAAGAGGGGCAGATCTAGATTGGCCAACTTGGTAATGCCAGTATTGCCTGCACACGCAACCCAAATGATCAAAAAGGAACATGATCAAATGGGGCTAATCTAATTTCATGAATATATGCAAGTGTGGTGAAGTGCAGAATAGGGAGCACTTGCATATTTGCCGACTCCTTGGTGAGAACTGTACAAAGGAGTACCTTGCTGCGGCAATGGAAAGAGTCTGGAAAAACATCTAGTTTATGACAAGGACACAAGAAGAGGGAAGAAAGAAAAAGAAGACAACGATGAAGATGACAATAATAACTGTAAGGTGAGCATCAAACCAGTACTTGGGCTTCACAAGTATATTACAAATTCAAACTTATTTGGTTAAAAGGGTCAGCTACCATGTTTACTGAAAACCTGCTAGTACCCAGGGTCCCACTTACTAATGGAACTGGGAATTTTTTTTAGCTGATCATTTATTCACAGCTGAAATGATTTGCAGTATCAGGGCATTCAAAACTATTTGCAAATATGAGCTGAATTTAGTGAACAATTCTGGCTGGAAAAAATCCAAAATCATCAAGGGCTCCCTTTGCTACTTCAGAAGCAAAATGTTTTGATTTGTGGGCTAGTTTCACAAGGACACTTAACTTAGACACAATTCACAAAACCAAGGAGGAGGCTGTGTCCCCCCTGCCTGTCTTCCTCCCCCCCCTGCCCCTTGCACCTTTAGAGTCTAAAGCAGTGCTGCTTAACTTCTTGGCCAAGTGCGGCCCATGAAGCCAGTGCAAACAGCCTATCATCAGCATGTCAGCGCAATGCGCCTACCGTGCATCCCCTCCTTTCCCCTGCCACTGAATTCAGCAGTGAAAATGGATAATAGAAAGGAAAGTATGAGCAGCAGCAGTGTTTACCTGCATTGACATGCCAGCGAGCTCAGAGGTTTCATGTGGCTTTGGAGCACAGGAGCTAAATGCTGCCACTGCTGCTTGGCCTCTCTTTTCACTGCTGCTGAATTCAGTAGGCCGAGGGAGTGGAGGAAGGCAACAGGGCCCTGTGAAAACTTTGGCAGCTGAATGGGGAAAGGCAGTGGAGAACTGTCCTTGGCAACCCCACCATGAACACATGCCCAGGGGCTCTGGCATAGCACAGGGCTGGACAGAGCCCCTGAGGGGTTAAAAATATTATTTCAAAGGAAGTCCCCTTGCAGTGGGGCACAGCATGGTCCTGCTCCCACAGCATTCCCAAAGCACGTAGCTCACCCTTCCAGAGATCCTACTAAAAAACTCGGGAAGCACAGGGAGCTGAAGTAAGGTACAGGACAAGTAGTCATCTCTCAGCTCAAAGACTTCTTTAATTATCTTGTGTAATATGATGGTTGGTCTTATTATTATTCCTTTTTGTAATGATTCTAAATTTTAATTATTTTCATAAAATTTAAAATAATACTACAGAATATAAAACTTTAGACTTTGTATTAGCAAACCTAAAATGTAAGTTTTCCTTTCTAATATTACTTGAAATACTTAATAGCAGGATATGCTACAGTATAGAACAATAATGCTTTTCTATGCGGCTTTCAGCCCATTTCTGATTTGAAGGTTTAGCCCATTTGTAGAAAACATTCAGCACCGCTCCACTAAAGCCCACGGCCTATCACAGGAGAGGCCAGGAGAGCCATTTGGCCCGGGCCTCTCATTCACGGAGGACCTCAAATTTAGACTTTTGATGTTATCTCCAAATGAGGTTATACATACAGACACAGAGATATACTGACAGGATTGAAAGAAGAAAAAAACTAGAAAAGCACTTCTTAAATAAAAAAGGAACATTTATTACAAATTATTGCATTGCATTTTGAGCCTCAAAAAATGGAAGTGGCCCAGGCCTCTCTCAACCTCTGAGAAGGCCTGCTAAAGCCCTATGGTTACAGCACTGACCTAGACAGTGTTAAATCCAAAATAAAATCCCCTTGTCTGCCTGATTATGAGACAGGACTTGAATTTGGATCTCACACTTTTAAGGTAATAACTGTAACTACTGAGATATAAGGTTTTTCTAGGGTTGTACACACTTAGGGTGCCTATACATGTGCTTGGAGGTGGGAGGGGGACTTTTAATTAGAGCAGTTTCCAGAGAATGGGATGCTTTAACTAAAGCTCATTCAACGAGCTTTACTTAAAGCACCCGAGCAGCTATTTTTAAATCTACAGGGGCTTATACATATGATGCTGCGGCAATGCTAGAGCATTCTAATTAGAATGCATTGGAGCACATGTATAGGCACCCACAGTCTCTCCTGTTGGAGTTGAGTTGTTGCACTTTAGATAAATACCCACTGAGCCCGGGAGTATAAGCATGATCCTATAGCCTTATAGTACTTGCATAAGATGGGGGAGATATCTGGCTTTGAATCTTTGTACCTGCTTCATTTAGTTTAGGAAGGAATTAGACAACAAATTCTAATCCAAGAAACACAGTACTACTAACCGTTTTTCTCTAAAAACATCCATATCTTTACACAGGCAGACAAGGTTCTTGGGGTACATCTACCCCAAGAACCTTGTCTGCCTATGTCCTTAGAGCAACATGGCTACAACCAACAACCCTACAGCTGTACACAGGAATTTCAGCATGGCATCTAATGTAAAAAATATATAGGGACACTTGCCATACACGTGAAAATAGAAATTACATAAGGAAGAACTGAATAAAGGCCTAGATATATTCCTCATGGTCCTAGTTCCTGGAATTTTGTGATAGCTTTAGGTACTCATCTGTATTTTATTTTAATTATGATTCTAAAATTATGATTCAAGTGTGTGTTTCAAGTGTATTATATCCAATGAACTTCTGTAGGGGGGTCTTTTCATCTCAGGGAAGACTTCTGGAGGCTTCTGACTAAATCACAGGCTGGCACTATGGTAGGAGGAATCTGTCCAAAGAAGAGTAAGAGTAGACCACTACTAGCCATAGAAAATGGCAGCCCTGCCACTTCAGGGCAGAACATGTTCCTAGCATAGCCACAGCCTGGTGTGTTGCCTATTTCACAAATTATTTTAACCCTGGCCCTGGCCCTGATGTGACATACAAAGGAAAGGAAGGATGGTATTATAAAAACTGTTTGAAAAAAATATGATTCTACACAAGGGACCATGGGAGGTCAAGGTAAGAAAGCAACTCATCAATAAGATATTAAAACAGGATTTCCTCATACAAGCTACATATAATATGAAGCAAAGTGCCAAATGTATCAGCAGAAATTAGAAGTGTAACTCTATTCATTGAAGAATTGGGCAGGAATCAAAGAAAGCTGTATCAAAAAGTGTGTCCTGTAAGAAATGTATGAAATAGGTTTGCAGGGTCATGAACTTACTCAAGATAGATGTCCTTATTCACATAAATAACAACAACTGAAAAATAAAGTTTATAGAATCAAGTCCATGAGAAACTTTTCTTCCACTCTTGTGGACAGTGTACTGTGTCAAACCCCTAATAGGGTTCAAATGAGAGGAAAATCCCTGAACATATTAAGAGATAATTCATCTCTGGTTTCCCGCTTAAGGTTGTAATTACATCCAAAAAGTCACCCATGCCAACGTTAATTATGATAAGCACCTGTGTCAATGTGTTCTTAAAAATGTATTTTAATCATTCATTATTTATAAATTTGGTTTTAAGGTAAGAAAAGAAATTATAATATTCTGCTATTAGCAATCTTTATTTTACTACTCAAATTGAGTGCATACTTTTTCAATGTCCTAAATCCAGCACTGTTTCACATATAACAGTTAAATTAAAAAGCCTAAATAAACTCAAAACCTAAAGCAACATAACTTCCGTGTTGGTTGTCACAGCATCCAGTGCCACAATACTCTATGCAATTATTTTACTGTGTTAATGTATATGCTCTCAGCATACTATTTTTAATAAACAGATGCTCAGAATCATTAAAAAATGCAACAGATCTTAGTTTTCTTAAGGAAAAAAATAAAAGTTCTTTTACAAACTCTAAACAAACCAAGGAAATTACTCATAGCTCTCTATCTCTAACCCATAAACCACACACAGAGCACCCATTTTGCCCTTTTTATTAGGACAACTCCCTTTTGCCTTCATTCGTTATTTTACCTGAAAAAGGAGGTCAGATAGGCTTTTAAGTGTACACGGCAAGCAAGCACAATAACTCTCTTCTTACACACTGCGTGGATAAATGAGACAGAACATACTATGCTATACATTCCTACATACCTGACTTTACAAAAATAATTTTACTCCTTCTGAGTTAAATATGGCATATATTTAATGTAATGTACATCTATATATGTTCTCACTGTTTAAGAACTTGGTGCAGGTGTTCTTAATAAAATAAATTTTATTTTCAGAAAGGATGCTATTCTATAAGCTTTGAAGCTCACACATAGTCTAACTAAACCCAGCTTTAGCTCATCTGGTCTTTAAATGACTCCTTTTATGTGGCCAGCCCACGAGCCATACGTACTGCTTCTCACTCACGCCACTGTACATCGTGTCAGTGTGAGGACGATTTGCATGATTTGCATTTCCTGTACCATTTGAGCTTCAATGAGCTCTAAGCACCACATACAAAAAAAAAAAACCAAAAAAAAACCCAACGCACTGCCAAGTAATGCAAAGATTTTAGTTAAATCAGATGAGACTATTTTAGTCAGGTCACTAATAATAACAATAATAATAATAATCTCAAGGATATCCTGTTAAACAAGGGTTTACTCATATGGATTATGAACCTGAAGAGTAGTTACATATAAAAGTCATATACTTTCCATAATAAATCTGGCTTAATATATAAGTTATGTTTGTATTTTATTTGAAAATAAATACATGTACTGAGCTATTTTATAACCTCCTTCCTTTTCCTTAGATTTTGGTTTAACATAGCATTATCAATGTAATTATTACATATTACATAATAGGATTTTGATTAATTAACTGTTTCTACCATAATACTTAAGCCTAAATTAACCTGAATCCATTGATTGCTTAAGTTTTTCAATCAGAAAAATTCTTGTATTTTAATCACAAATGATCAATAAAGCTGTTGGACAAATAACTATCATAGAAATGGCATTGTAGTAGCTCAATGAATAAGTACTAAAACGAAAAAAAAATGTACCAGAACCTAGTCTTCATGAAAAACAGAGACAGATGGGGAGACAGACCTATATGATGCTACAAATAGATGACTATCTTGTAAGGATTTCAACAAATGTTGTAAGATCCAGTCAAAATTTCAAAAAGTACAGATTTGCTTAGGGTGCTGTATTTAAGTTCACCTGAAATGCATCCCACAATATAATTATGAAATATTTTCCTAATGTGACTGTTTTTAAGTATAGCAAAATTGCATTATATTCCTAAAATCATCATTATGTCAGACATTTTCAAAAGATCCTTTTGTCTGATATGCTTTTCTACTGAGGGATAATAAAAGCACAGAGGAAAAAGATTTAAGATGGTTTGTTTTAGAAACTGCCTCAATGAATTTGTCATTGAATTTCTCAAACTGTCATTTGTCAGTTCTGAAATTAAAATTAAGGGCTCTTCCCCTAGCCTTCCTATGTGCAGTATCATATCTTATAGTAAATGCCTCTTTATAATGGTCAACAAAGTGAAACACTATTGAGATTAACATACAGTACTATGCCAATTCAGTTGACTGCATCCTACCAGCTAATTGGTATCCATCACATATGCCCTATGGCAGTCTAAAAGGCATTATTTTAAGACACTGAAGAAATCAGCATACTATTATGGTTTGTAAAAAAGGCCTGAAAATCTACAGCTATTGGTTTTTTTAAGGGAAATGTTGTAGAAAAAAAGTGAAAAGCTGTGTTTTCTTTTATCCATAGTATTTAAATAAAATATACTATTTGTACCGACATAAATTGCAACAGTTAAAATCTGCCCAGTGTACAAAATACAAAAGTGCAAATCCCATTTATTTCATTGTGTACTGCAGGCATAAGATCAACACCCACATTTGACCCTATATGTACATTCTATGTTGTGGCTTCAAAATTTAGAAAGAAAATGGCTAGCATGCTGAATGTTTTTTTTTCCCCCTCAGTTAGAACTTCTTTGTATAATGAGTTGATGTCAAGTCTTTAAAGGTCAGCTAATTTTCTCATGGAGAGTAACCTGTATTAGATACTTGATATGTCACCCAAGTAAATACTCCAACAGAGGAATTTATAAGTATGAACCCTTCTAACACAGACTCTACTTTGTGTGAGCAACACTGTATTTGTATATGCAGATACAACCATTAGACATATTCAGTTTATGAACTTAAAATAACAATCATTTAATAAATTGGGTCCTATAATCTGATGCTGCAGAGTGCTGAGAACCTCTATGCAGGTACTAAATCCATTAGCAATCAGAGACAGTTAATAACACAGAGTGCTGGCCACCTTGTCTGATTAGTTCCTAAATTTATGCAGCCCACAGAGGATGGAGAGTATGACTAGCAAACTTGCATACAAACTTGTCCCTTGATCTGGCTTAATAAAAGGCTTCATAACATGAAAATAATGAAATTAAAATATGCTTATTAAGCATACCATTTTATAGTCATGAAATCTAATGTATGAAACAGATTGTTCATGTTACATATCAAATAAAATAACTCCAAAATATCTGCTGTTTTATTAAGGATTTTTGTTTTACGTAAGCAGATTAGAAGGCAGTATTATTTAGTATCAGCCTTTCCTAACATTGTTTTTGGTTAGTTTGTTCCTAGGAAACATTACTACATTTGAAACTAAAAATAGATGAGTATTTTTAGCTAGTTAATCACATTGAAAAAGTAAAGAAAATTTTATATTAGTCGCCTTTAATTTGCAAAATATTTCTGTAGTACATTTAGTGCATATATCCTGAAAACCACTGGTATGCAACCTTAAGACTTACACAATATAAACTGCACTCCTGATGCAATTGAAGCAAAATATGTTCAAAAGATTCCAGCAACAATAGTCTTGTGACTAAATAAGAAACAGAAGCAAAACCCATGAGCCAAACAGATACCTATCGGTTTCCTTGAGCTTAATCTGATTAAAATATGGCTCTCAAAAATGTTAAATAGAGTGCCACGTCAGAGAGCAAGCATATGATAAAAATAGTTCATGACAGGAAATCATTATTAAATCAGCATTACTAGTGATCTGTTATGGAAATTTCCCTGTAATTTTTCAAGGTTTCCCCTTCTGTTTTTCGTGAGTTGTCTGTTACACATTTTTTTTCAATAGTATGCAGGCTTGAGACGTAAAATAAAAATCATCACAGCAATTTTCCAACTATGCTCTGTTCATATACCATCTCAAGTATGCTATACATCATGCTGTCATTCACTGTAACAAGAAATCACATCGTATTCATAGTCAGAAAATAATCCAAAATGGACAAGTGCCATCATGGCAGAAATATGGTCATATGTCATGACAGTAAAATCTTCAATTCAATTACTTTTTCATAATGAAAGCATCTTTAATGGCTGTTATAGTTTAAAAAAACAAGCTCCTATGAAAAGCTGTTAAAATAAAAATTACATATCGGTAATAATAATTTCAGTCAAACAGCCAAATTTACAAAAATAAAACTTTTCATTACATAATATCACATAACATTGTGCTTCATTACATAATATCAACATTGTTCATAAAAAGCTTAGCAAAATAAAATAAAATTCTCCACATATGTCAAGTAACAAAAACAGTATTATTATGCTTATTGTTATAAACATTTCTGCGTTATTGTGCCCATAGAGAGGATATTTCCTAAAATGCCAACCAAGCTCTCACTATCTTTTATTTCATCTTTTATTTAACTACAAAACTGAGAAGGGTTATTTTTTCTTTAAATGATAAATAATGTTAGAGGGCATTAATTTACAAGGTTAACTCAAATTAATAAAAAATACCTTGGCATATGCACAAGATTTAACAAGCTTTTACAACCACCCCCAAAAATATCGTTTTCTTTTTTAAAAGTAATTTTTATGGATAAAAATACTGTCAATCAAATTAGATATCTTTTCACTGAAAAACCCCCCCATTTAATCTGTAATGGTGATTCAAGCTTCCCTGAAGAAAAGTCCTGACTATTAGTGGCTTTACAACACAAGGTCACACACTGTCTTCCCTCTTGTCTCGTTTTCGCTCTCCAAAGGCAACCAAGTTCACTGAGTAACTTCCCTAGAAATGTGGACTATTACTCAAAGGCTGGCAACTTCTTTGATGCTAATGCAAACCCATGACTATGAATTATTTGCCACTGGCACATCGTGAGACAGACACATGATACTAGGCGGATGGGAACAAAGTGCCTCAGTTTTAAATACAAAAATACGTAAACAGTTCTCAGAGGTACTCCTGGCCCAGCTCAACTAAAACTACTACATATGCAAAATGCTGATGTGACAATGCATCACAGTCATTAAGACCTCTTTCACCATATGTTCATGCAACTGTTTCCTGAGACTCACTCAGAGACCTGTCCTAGGTGACAACACAATTGTCCCACAGGAGACAGTTATCAAGGTAGATCTTAGAGGTACACCAGTATGTTGGTCCATATTTTATTGGCACCGATAAAAGGAAAATTGACATTATCAGTAATTGGCTTTTTTTGGCCAACGTGGACAATAATGTCACAGATAAATGCTGTGTGCATGTACGTGTCCAGGACTGCAGCCTGTCAGTGCACAGAGCAACGTCTGGCTGGTAAGTCTGCAGGGAAGAAAGGGCATAGGGGAGGGAAGGGGCATGTTGGGGCAGATTAAGGCCCCCATAGTGAGGAAGGAAATGAGGCTGGGACTGGGGCAGGGGAAGGCGCTGCCCAGCAGGGCTGGGGCAGGGTGTGGGACAGAGCCATGGGTGGCTTGTTCAGGTGTGCCAGGGGGCAGCTCCCACCACTGTGTGCATCCCCAGGGGAAGCATGGGGAGCATGTGTCCTCCGGATCTGTACACAGAACAATGGCAGGCTGCCCACTGCGGCCTGTTCCTGGTGGTGGGGCTGGGCTGGGGCTGCACTCAGGGAAGGCAGGGAGGGGGGCTACAGTGTGGCTAGAGAAGATTTGGGGGGGTTGTAGCCCATCCTGTAACGCCCTGCCCCAGTGCCTCTGCCACCTGCCCTGCCCGCCTTGAATGCAGCCCCGGCCCAGCCCCCTGACAGGAAGGGGCTGCAGTGGGCAGTCTGCCCTTGCCCCACGCACAAATCCAGGGAGCACATGCCCCACCATGCCTCCCCTGGGGGGCAGCCCCCCCACACCCTTTGGATCAGTGACCCGTGGCTCCATCCCGTGCCCTACTCCACGCTGCCCTGGCTGGGCAGTGCCTGCCCCTGCCCCACTCCCTCCCTCACCATGGGGGCCTCAATCTGCTGCCCCCCATGCCCCTTCCCCCCACAGACTTACTGGCCGGATGCTGCTCTCCAAGTTGCCAGGCAGTATATCAGCAGTTTGACATAGTGACCAATATGGCTTGCTAATAATCAGCTATCAATATTGGCCAAAAAAATCTTAAGCAGTACACCCCCAGTAGATTTAATGGAACAACTATTCCAACTACATAGGTGTCTAAGGCCTACTCCAGAGATGCTAAATATCCCTTTAGTTTCCAAGAGTATGCATGGTTAGGAAGGCATATATATCCTATTTCTTCACATACCACTCGTTCCCAAATAAGATACACACCTTGTTTTTAGAGGAAAAGGGAACAGATTCTTCCAGTCATGGCTTAGAGCTGATCTTTCCATGAAGGCACTGTACTACAAGATGGCTGTCAGTTTTTATCTCCTTGCTAGCAAGGAAGAGGGGCACAGTCAAACTGGCACCAGTTTTTTGGCAATTTTTATCTTATAAAAAGAATATGGGATAAGGGATATAGGATTGGCATGTACCTCAGTTCTACACATCCCCTATATCTTTGCTATGAAATAAAACTTGCCAAAAACTATTGCCAATTTGAAAGCATCTGTGAAAAGGGGAGAACAGCATCCCTTCCCTCCTGGCAGGGAGCGAGAAACCGCCCGCCATCTTGTAACATAGTGTCTTTATGGTTCTATGCTTCCATGGAGTGAAGCCCTGTTAAAGAAAATCACTTTCTCTGCACCCGAATTTTGAAGGGCTTATTTTTGGGAAAAATAAGTGTGGTACATGAGTAAAAATAATATAATTCTTCCTATTAATATGCTTCTAGCATTAAGCAATGACTATCAAATATACAATTAAGAAACTTCCAGCTTTGCTATATTTACCTTTCCTTTGCAGAACAGAAGAAAAATATGCTACAATGCCAAGGTTCAAAATATCCAAACCTATTCTACATAAATGCATGAGTGAAAAAAGGCTGAATATTCTCTCCTTATACAGAAAATACCTATCTGCTAGTAAATTCCAAGACCCCCTTTCTACAACGGTACTGAAAACTCACCTCTCAGCGTAACTGTACATTCAATCCTCAGGAAAGAAAAAGCTGCTAAAACACAAAAATATAAAGAAGGGTGGGAAGGGGACTCACAAAGCTGAGATACAGTCATCTAGAAAAGGTTCCAAGCTGATGAAACTGATCAAAATTTTCTAAATATTCTCAAGAAGGGGTGCACTATAAAGCAGTGGTGCAGCCAAGAGGCATGCGGTGTCCAATCCTGGGGCCCATGGCAGTCTCCGTTAGTGTAGACCATGGGGTATGAGGCTCCCAGCTGCTTAGAGGCTGGGCAGCCCTGCTCTAAAGAATACCTTGCAAGAGAGCATCTATCCCCAGAAGCATCAACAGTATTTCTGTTCAAAATACTTCAGCCCTTAAAGAGTACACTGGGCAAATTAGTAGCTTCCTCTGCTTCTTCAAATTAATTTCCCAAACCTTATCCATCTGTTTTCAAGAAATACTGTGTACAATTTCACCCCAATTAAGGAACAGTTTCTGCTATAAAGGAGGTGTCACTACCAAGAGCCAAGTTAGTCCTACTTCCTTGGCCCTACTACCACCACAGTTTTATATGGGGAGGATCCACAGCTGGGAATGTGGCAGCATTTTCAGGGCCAGGGAAGAGTTAACCTGGCTCTTGGTCGGGACATCTATCTTGCAGCAGTGTCCTGCCCTGCACTCTGCTCTGGTCAGAAGCTTGAGCCCCATCATTATTCTAGTGCTTTCCTTTACTGAGTGCCTGGAGATTGTGCAGTGCACACACAACAACTGCCACTACCATTTGCTGCCATGCATACCACAGGTTGGCCACCCCTCTCATACAGGGTACAAGCACTTGAATCCCAGACTGTATGCTGTTTCCAGAATCTACTACTACCTTCCTAAATTAAAAGAATAAGGATACATTAATGAGGTAACAATTATGGCACTTTAGCATCATCATCTAGTTCAAAGAATATACTAGTACACAGAACCTCTTGGTTACTATTCTTTCAGTGAGAGGAAACTGGACCTTTAAAAATGAGTTCACTGTCAAATATTTGTATGTATGTTTCAAGTCCAAATGATTTAATTTTCATCCATGAGAGCGGTGTGCCTAACCATGCTTATGTCCTGGACCTATAATATGCTACAGTTGCCCAACTGCAAGCTCATAAAAATGAAGCAACTAAAGAAAACTGATGGAAAGAAGTTTCCATCATTCTCTGAAGTTCACTTGCATTGGGAATATGCAGTCTGAAGTTTTTCATATAGAATAGATGTAAGAATTTGGGATGTCTACCATAGTTGGCATGGAATTTTGCTGCATGGTGCTCAGTGGGTTGAACAAAAACCCAAGAGACACAGATAATCTCCTTCCAAGATTCCCTTCTAAATTAGGACTGGCTCTGTATCGTATTTTTGGCTCTAGTTATTCATAGGTGATCAAACGGATTGGATTTCTATCACTCAGGAAGAGTTATTTAAAATTTCATTTGTATAACCTAAGCACTCTGAAGAGCCAAAAGTAAGGGACTAAATCAAATACAACTAAGAGGTTCCTTCATTTTTTACTTATCTGATTTGAGGTTACATTTTCAATCAAGTGCCCTGCTTGCAAGTGACCTACTTGCTGACATTTTTTCCAGTGTCCAGATATTGTTAGCGGTAAAGTGACGATTGAACTTTTTGCCTGTGAAGCCTTTACTGGCAGAAGGTAGCACATTATAGGCCTGAGATCCTTTGGATTGCTTATTTTTTACAATTTCAGCTTCATAAACGTGATCCCTTCCATCTCTCATTTTGGTACCTCTTTTTCCTTTTCAGATCTCCTTGGCAATACTGTGCCAGCATATGATGCATGTGCTTCCCTCAGTGGTTGTGAACCAGACTTTCCAATTTCAGTTTTGCAATAATTCAGTGACATCCTTCTCAGTTATTTTATTAATAATATTGGTATCAAAGACAACAACCTAACCCAAATTCTCCAGGTTGTTTTGTGACAGTGACTACAGACCAGACACAATTCAAGTGACATACAAACAGCCATTTTGACCAATTCAAATCCTTTCACTGCATAAATGGGTCTCATAAACTTTGATTTCCATAAACCCTTCTAGAGCCACCATGTCATCTGTCTCCATTTTACTCTTTGCAAATGGATACAATGCAGGGGCAAATATTAGCTCTTAGAACTCACAGGAGTGTGTATATATGTATTTATACACACTTATAAGCAGGTCAGGGATATCGTCCGCATGATCAGAGGGCAAGAGAATAGGTCTTATGAAGAGAGGCTGACAGCCATGGGACTCTGCAGTCTGGAAAAGCACAGGCTCATTGGGGACCTGCTGGCTGCTTATAAGTACATAAGGGGTGTACATCAGGATCTGGGAGAACGTCTGTTCACCAGAGCACCCCAAGGAAAAACAAGGACCAATGGTCATAAACTCCTGCAAGACCGTTTTAGGCTGGACACAAGAAAAAATTTCTTTACAGTCCGAGTCTCCAAGACCTGGAATAGATTCCCTCCAGAAGTGGTGCAGGCACTTACTCTGGATTCATTCAAGAAACGCTTGGATGCTTATCTTTCTGGGATCCTTTGACCCTAACTGACTTCCTGCCCCTGGGGCAGAGGGCTGGACTTGATGATCTTCTAAGGTCCCTTCCAGCCCTAACGTCTATGAAATCTATGAAATCCACTGTTGAAAGCCAAACAAATGCATTGTCTACTTCCCCCCAGATGGGCATATAAACAAGACTCTGAAAGACAACCAAGCATTCCATTATGTAGCAGTAAAAGGAAAACAGCTATTTATACAGTGAAATCTTCAATGTATTACAGGAAGGAGTTGCATGCAGAAAGACCCCTAAGAGGAATCCTTTTTCTTAGGCATCTGAGAAACATGCCCAAATATTTTGTCTCATTCCTTCTAGTTTATTTATAGACTAAGAATAAGCTATAGCCAGGTATTCCTTATAATACCTGACCAGCCATACCTCCATAATAGGTAAGAGTCCTAGAGAAAACTATGCTGGGATTCAGGGAAAGAATTCAAATGTGCAAATGCACTGATCTTTTAATATACAAGCAAACAAACAAACCCAGAATTGCAAAGCTTACATGTGTACAATGTCTTCTCATGGAAGACCACCCACTCTACCACATCAAGCAACATTTTACTTTGTAGTAATTTTCTGGAGCCAATATTAAGAAAAATACAGAAGAGTTCCTTCCAAAGAAACATAATCAGTCACCATATCTTCCAACCCTTCTATTCAGAGATTCCTCAAAGTATACAGTGATGTTGGAATGCTCTAGTATGTCAGCATTTTTAAGAGCTGGCAAACATTCACCTATCCAGTAGAAGCTATAGTATAAACACTCTACTGATGAGCCCTTCTAAAGCACCCTAATTTCCCTGGCATTCACCGTAATATTCATTATCTTTCTGTGCCTCTCATTTTCAGACCTCAGTTTGCTGGATAATTCTTTTACACACATCTTTTTAACAGCTTAGTCTTCTGGGAAAAACTAGTTTTTTCTCCTTTCTCTTGTCTTGCACTGTTACCAGGAATCAGAAGTCTGACATTACTAATACTTTGAGATGAGATGCCAACTACTCACTCCAGAACTTCCTGAATTTCCCAGATTGGAGTTGCAATAAGCATTGAACACTGAGTGATCAGGTGGATCACTCCATGTTTCTGAAGTCAAACACAAGACAGCCAGTTCTTACTGTTGTAGCACTTTGGTTTTGTATTGTCTATTAAAATGTGATGCTAGGATGCCAAGACAGAGTTCACAAACAACCAAAGACCCTGCGAAAACCAGATAATTAATCCCCATGGAATTTGAAATATAGAAAACTGAAGTAAAGAGTGGTAACTATTCCATTCCAGGCTGAAAAGCTGGAAGAAAAGCTTTAGGTATCATCAAAATCTAGTTTTGATGCAACATCAAAAGCTAATCCTTTACCTAAAGCTAAGCCAGGTCTTCACCAAGTAGAATTTAATTTTTTTTTAAATTCAGATAAAAGTAATAATGATAATCAAAATACTTTAAGCCATTACAAGGCACAAGTTGTAATGACATTACCGAAGAAGTTTTTCAGTCATTCTATTTGATACTATTAATAAAAATGTAAGCTATAAAGATTTTAAAAAATTAATACGTTATCTCACTGTAACCTATTATATTTAAGTCAATTTGAAGAATATTAAAGAATAATTTTGAACAATACTTTGCAATAACAGACATGATAACTTCCAGATACTGCATTTTAGAAGTCAATTCAAAATAAGTTAGTAGAAAAGTAGGGGTGTTGTATTTAAAGATCCATTAACAAAATTCTGATTACAGACACAACAATCTGGCTAATTAGTTTTCCTAATTAGAAGAATGCTCTAACCTTTTTAATAAGTCTTGATGTGGACAGAATGTTCCATATTGGTTATCCATCTGAAGAAAAACTAAACAAATATTTCTGAAGTACAGCTAATAGAATTACTATGGTTTTGATTTTGTGGTCAAAAAGCCACTTACATGGCCTAGTGCTTCCCCTTGAGAATCTTCAACAATATGAAACATTCTACCTTAACCAACAATGATTCACCTTGTGATCAACCTCATAATAACAGAGGACTTCTGTTTAGAATTTGATAGACAAAATTCAGAAATATTACGAGCAGGTAAATTCAGAAATATTACAATATTACAAGCATGAATTAATGGAGTTAAAATTCTAAGTTCCATAATACATGTTCAGAAGAAAAAAACCCAAATGTCCAGAAGAAAAAAACCTAAAATATACTGTGTAATGGGGCACTGAAAATAGGAGTGCAAAGGGGGATAATAAGAGTGCAAATACCATAGTAATACTGTACCAAACTAGGGTAGCTAAGTACCTAAGAATTTTCCTCTGTTGTGGCAGCACTGTTTTGTTGCCTTCCTTTTCAACAATAACTTAAGCTTCAATGTCTAAGCAAACCAACTAACAATAATTATATGTCTTGATCTTATCTTGACTTACAAAGGAGCATTCCAATATTGTTGTACATCATGTATGGGACTCAAATTCTCTATGTTGAAAGACATCCAGATACACAGGTCCATCAGATGTGATGGGTTTGAAAAAATGAAATTTGCAGCCTTCCAAACTGTAAGGAGTCTGTTGAGCTCACACATTTCAATGGATTAAATACTCTAACAGGCCTTTTTACAAGGGAATACAACAAAACCCTCCCACTTATTCTTC
The DNA here is from genome assembly GCF_030867095.1 of Alligator mississippiensis. Taxonomy (NCBI): domain Eukaryota; kingdom Metazoa; phylum Chordata; order Crocodylia; family Alligatoridae; genus Alligator; species Alligator mississippiensis. The sequence goes on along the minus strand of NC_081827.1, from coordinate 231,973,957 downwards.
AGCTAAACTGGTATTCTCACTCTCTTGAATGTTGATATGCCGTTTCCACCAGCGCCAATTTTGCTGACAACAAGTTTTCTGAAAGCATACAGCAGTGATTCTCACCCAAGCGTCATGGCACCCTGGGGTATTGTGAGATACTGTTAAGGGTGCTGTGGGGTGCCATGTAATATTAGCATTGTTAGGTGTGCAAACACCTAAACAATTCGCAGGATCAACCCAGAGGTTCCAATTAGGAACCGAGGGCTAAAAGCATTCTATTATATTATGGTCTTTCTGAGTTCTTCGCAAAAAAATAATTGCTCCATTATTTTTCTATAGTAAAAAAACTAATGAAAATAAGAGCTGGCATTTTCTGAGGAGTGCCTTGAGTCTATAAATGTTGAGAACCACTGACACAGAGAAAGATGTTACATCTGTCCCACTGATTTAAAGTGTTATTCACATATAATCAAACACTAAAAAAAATTAGAGCTCCCTGTGATTTAAACCTTGATCTATATACCGTTATTGGAAAACCCCTGTTAATTTGGTTAAGATCAAATTCCAGAAATAGATTTAATTCAGTTACCTAAACCATAACAAGAAAATACATAAAGCAGGGGTGGGCAAAATACACCACGGGCCAGATGCAGCCCACCAGGCACTTTCATCCAGCACATGGTGCTCACCAATTAACTTTACCACAAAATTCTGTCCACAAAGGCGGTAGTGAGGTGCCCACATATACCACCCCCCCACCCCCCGCAACATACTGTATTGCAGGGATTCTCAAACTTTTTGATACAGCAACAAGGGGGTTGCAAACTTCTCTTCCCTCCCTACAAGTGGTGGCACAGGAGACGGGGCCGCCGCCACCATCGAGCACTCTGTGCCACCGCTGCGCACCACTTCCCCACACCCGACTCTGGCTGGCTGGCCAGCCGTTGAGGACCCCCTGCCCCCCATTTGTCAACTGGCCGGACTTGGGTGCGAGGAAGTGGAGCGCAGCACACAGTGGCAGCATGGAGTGTTCAATGGTGGTGGCAGCCCCACCCCCACACCACCGCTTTTAGGGAGGGAAGAGAATTTGCAACACCCTTTTGAGTTGCTTGCAACTCCCAGGGGGCCGTGACCCACAGTTTGAGAACCCCTGCCCTATTGCAACTCACTGTCACCCATGTGGACAGAAGGACCTGGCCTAGCCAGCATGTAACGTCCAGATGGGGCTGCTGCTGCCACTACTGCAACCACCAGGGGACCTACTCAGCTTCCCTGGCATCCCACGCACTCTGGGTATCAGGTAGTGAAGCAGCAGGGACAGGAGCTGCAGCTAGGTGGGGGCAGGGAGCATGGGGTGGGGTCTGGGGCTCGTGGCAGTATGGAGCCCACACCAAGGGGGACTGACAGCAGTGCAGAACTTGGGTGGGCATGGTGTTGGTGTGAGGGAGGTGGGGTGGTATCAAGACCCTCCCCATACTCCCCCAATGGTGCACAGCCCTGCATGCAGCAGCAGCACCAGGTGAGGGTGCTCAGGGCACTCATGCCTGGTGCAGGCACTGACACCCAGTGCCACATGGCTCCTGCCAGTGCTTTACATGGTGGAAAGGAGCGCAGCTCTCACCCGACCATCTCTATAGCAGGGGTTCCCTGCCACATACGAAGAGCCCTCACACTCGCACACCACTGGAGGAAAGCTCCACATGTTGGAGCTGGCTTCCTTTGCTGCCCCTGACACACAGGTCCCAGGACTGTGCAAGGAAGCAGGGGCCGTGGATCCTTCCAGCTGAGTCCTGGAACCTGCACAACAGGGACGCAGTGGCGTGCAAGTATAGGAGCTGCCTGTGCGTGGCAGGGAACCCCCGTAATAGAGGTGACCCAGTGGGGGCTGCGCTCCTCGCCACAATGTCCAGCGCCAGCTGCAGCCGTGCACCACTGGGCACCAGTGCCTGCATTGGACTTGAATCCCCAAAGCACCGCCATCTGCTGCTGCTGCTGCCACTGCCTGCAAGGCTGTGTGCCATGGGGGAAGAGTGGGGGTGGTTCCCACACTCCCCCACCCACCCTCATACCCCACAAACACCACATACCTACACCCTGTCTCCACAACCCTCCCCACAAATACACACACTCCCAGCTTACCCTATTGCCCCCCCACACACAGTCATACCCCCTCACAAACCCTCCCACATACACACCCCCTGCACCCCACCATACATGCACACACACCCCCCCACACCCCCCGAACACTCCCCCCACACAATATACAAGAGTTAAGACTTTCTTTTTCAGTTACTATGCAGTCACCTCTATACACTATGCAAACACAAATCATGACAAAAATATTTTTTTGTAATAAAATTGAAATATGTATAGTAAGTGTTTGACTTTTAGTGTATGATTTGATTTTTTCCTGTTTCTAAGATGGCAACCCCCTACCAGAAAGGAGTATTTCTGGGAGGCAAGGGTAAGGACTTCCAGTAGCAAAGGTCAGTGGTTAAGGACGGGACTTCCACTACCAAGATGGAGACCAGGGGGGTGGGGAAACTGTCAAGGGGCAGGGCTAACCATGCAGCCCTTGAAACTCACAAACCTCATTAAGCAGCCCTCCATCTGAAATAATTGCTCGCCCCGACAAAGGAATGTGTGTATACTGCAAATATCTTCATATTTATCAGACCCAAAAACTCTATTTCGACACGAAACATCAATGTCCTTTTATCCAGCTATTTCTGTTCAAAGCCATGAACATTTTTTTTTAATATGAATGTAAATATATTTTTTAAAATAATAGTGGAAATATACCTAGCTAATAATACTACTGGAGCACATTATATACATTTTTAATCTTTATATTGATCTTCAAAATTAAGTGTTCTGAAGCCCCATGTGAAGACAGATTTGAGAAAACAACTTCTTTCATCTATTATACTGTCCCACTCTACCACCTGGATGTAATGCAAGTATGACATAGCTGTACATGCAAATGAGTTAGTATGTTAACATACTTAATGTATAATTAATAACTATTATTAACATAAATGATAGAAAATGTCCTCTCTGTAACTATTAAGCCTTACATCAAAAATTAGGGGTATTTTGCTTATCAGCAGTAGGAAAGAACCCAACAGGCATAAATACCTTTAAAAATATTAAATTTAAGTCACCAGTATTTCATCAAACTTCAGCTAAGTCTCATGGCCTAACAGTCTGACCTCTGTACAGTAGTTTCTAATTACTCATACTACTTCCTCGATCACAAGTTTCCACTAAAACTCAGCACTCCTTTGAAGAGAAGGTTATATGTCTGTGCCTACATCACTGAATAGGTTTCCAGTACTCTAATGCCATGGCAACTTTGAAGCATGGTCACAAACTCTTGCCAAAAAGATACTCCAAGATCAACCCCACTTCACAAGAATGTGTCACTCTAGCCCTATCATAATTCTATGGTCTTGGGCTAAAATCAGCTATATATATACTTTAGATCAAGTTTCTATAATTGGAATACTCTCAGCTGGATTTCTTAAGATTGGCATGCCAGAGACAACAAGAGTGAACCCTAAACACAGAGAAGCAATCAAGAGTAGTTTTATCAACCAAACCTGTCTAATTAAAATGCATCAGAGCATTAGTAACAGTAACAGTAGAGAGAAGCCACAAAGGTTAAACCTAACAGGCACAATAAATTCCTAGGTAAGGTGCAAAAATAGGTAAGAATGCCTTATTTGTAACCAGGGTAACTCAGGGATACATAGAATAAAAAAGTTTCATAAGAACACTCAATGTTAAAACTGACCCACTGGCATCCTTGGCAAAACGCCCATTAACCTCAAGGAGATCAGGATTTCTCAATTCCAGTCCTCTAAAACCCCACTTTTCCTTAACCCCATCAAAACAGATGACAAAAGACAAAGTCTCCAATTAATATGGATGTAACAATTCAGGGCTAATTTTGTCTTAAAAAATTCTATGCTAGAAAAAATATTGTGGGGTTTGATTCAAAAGGAAATTATTAGGAAATGGCAGCCTAGAGTATGTTCCAGAAGTCCAGTGAACTCTAAAATCCTTTAAGTGTGGCAGGGAGAAGTCAGACTGTACATGGAAATTAATGATCACGTAAATTAGCCCTCTGCTTCCTGTATCCTCACTGTTGTTGATCCATTTATTAGCCTCCCCATACCCACCCTAACCTGCAGGAATCAAGATGCATAATAGAAGGAGAATAGGTCTAAAGTACAAATTCCAGGTTAGCAATGGTTGTAAGGACAGAAGTTATGGTTGGCATTTAAAAGTATGGCATAATGCATTTCCTTCAGAAATAAAATCTAATTTCAGCAAGCTTGTGACTGTACTAATACAGCATAACTTCAACAGACAAAGTCCTCCTGTAAAGTATGAAGCCTTTTGTTGTAAAAAGAAAACTTCTCTTCTATAGTTTACCTTGAAATTCATCTCTTCTTTGCACATAATTTTAGTATCTTTAGCACCATTTATCTGAACGTATATGGCAGATAAAACTTTTAGCTGTTATGTTTTTAATAAAATTGATTACCAGGAATTTCTGCATATGCACAGTTTAAAATAATTCTACTCCTCAGGGTTTAAACATAGAGATGTCGTTATGCATGATAACTGTTTCATGTTAGTGAGTTACAACTACTCTGTCACAAGTAGGAAATGCATTTGCTCACAAAAGCCAAAGGCACTGTCAAACCTGCAGCAATCTTAGAACAGTAGTAAAATGCCTGAAACCTAGCTTCTACTACATAACGGTTCCATTTATCATTCTTAAATTCCATCTTTAATTAAAAATGGGATATTCTTTTACATAAATAAAAAATTGGAGATGTTCTCAGATTACTCCTTTTTTATTCTGCCTGGTATGATATACATAGAATTATATGCATAGAAGAATTATTCAATTCAGTACTGTTACCTCACTACATTTATTCTAGGAAGAAGGCTTTTAACCATGTTTCAAATAGATAAACATCTTTATTAAACACAAACCTGTTATTAAGTTTAAAAGAAATATGGTTATGGTGCTAAGAGGAAATATAAGATAACAACCCTTATAGCAGAAATATCACTTAACCCCACACAAATAAATGTTGAAACAACTGCTTTTCTACTGATTGAGCCTGATTTTCCCCACACAGAGTGATAAATCACCATTTTAAACACTGCAAAATGGTTACATTGATGTAAAATTGGTATAAGTGAGAGGAGCATTAGGCCCACTGTGGATATATCTTTCATCCTAATAATTATTACAAATGATGCTTATAATAGGTCTAAATTTCTTCTAGTAACTCTGCTGCAGAATGGAACTCATGCATTTGTTTATGGTGTCATGCCCACTGCTGTTCCCTTTATTCTCTCTTCCAGTTGCTATTAGACTGGGATATAAACTTCAACAGGCAAAGTGTAAAATGGAGATTAACAGAGATAAGAAGAAATCTGAAGAACAAATAGCCAAAGATATAAAGATAAATAATAAGAAATTCTTTAAGTGCATCTGAAATAGGAAGCCCTCATTAGAGCCACTGGGTCCGCTAGACCACCAGTGTAAAGTGGGCAATCAAAGGGAATAAGAAGAGTGCAGAAAACCTAAATGATTCCTTTGCAAAGATCTTCATTATAGAGAATGAAGAAATACCTACCCTGGGGTTGCTTTTTACAGGTACTGAAGATGAGGTATGATCAGATATAAAGAAGATAAAGTCAAACTGGTGAATATAATTTATAATTTCAAAGTCTTTTAATAAAGTTACTTAGAGAAAGGTATTAAATATGAAAATAGTAGGTATAACCTTCAAGATATGCGATTTGGCTAAAATATACAAGCTTAGCATGGTTGAATCTGGTTTGTATGTCAATGTGAAATAGTGAACAAGAAAAGTGGTATTAGTATTATAAGGCGGTACTCTTTTTATAGAGCCAGTGTTAAAGCAATATAACAGCATAATGTTAAGTGACACTGCCCTGTTTGGAATGCTGCGTTCTGAAAGAAACGTAAATTTAAAGCCCTGACCAGTTGTGGTCAGGAGCCCTTCCTGCTTTTCGACAAAGAAACATTACCCACAGCATCCTAACCAAATTCTAATTGGGATAAAGTATACTCTATACATTTACATTGCCTCTATCACTGTAACCAAATACACCATTCTTTACTACTTTTGCAGACTTGCTATGTTCTGCCCAAGAGCTGCTGCTTTCCATTTTGGAGGTAACTACACTTCAGAGGGGTGGGCAAAGTCACACAATAAAACATACATAAGAAAAATTTGATGATGTGGTATGGCAAAAAATTTGTTTAGCGCAGCTTTATTACTGATGCTTAGTGAATCTACAACGAATTATGCAGGTCATTCCAAATGAATGTCAATTCTATACCAAATCACCATATATTTTACAGGAAAGTGACATTGTTTTTAAATTTGTTTTGGTATTCGTTCTGTATCTATCTGTTCTAAAACCAGATACGTAAGTTACTATGGGCATGTCCAGACGAGTGTGCGCATGCCTCTTGCCCCGCCTCAAACCCCTTTGAGGCGGAGCAAGAGGTACGTGCAGGAACAAAAAAATGTTCCCGGCGCTGCAAACTTGCAAGGCCTGGAGAAAATTAGACCCCTGGATATCCAGGGGTCTAAAAAAAATTAAACAAAAAAAAGCAGGGCAGGGCACGGTCCTGGACCATGCCCTGAGGCAACCAGAGGCTGGGTCCTCCAGGGAGATCCTCTGGCTACCAGAGCATCTCCATGGTTGGCCCCTCAACCTGGTGCTGAAACAGGTGGCGGGTGGGGCTGTGTGTTCAGCACCAGGGCTCCAGTGCCAGTGAGTAAGGGGTTGGAGGCAGGCTGGAGGAGGAGGGAGGGGACCACGGGGATGGACCCCCAGCAGCACCGCCCGCTCCCCCAGCTCCTCTGATCCCTGCCCTTCCCGGCCCCTCCCCCTGCCAGCCCCCCAGCCTCCCGATCCTTGCCCAGCCCCTCCCTCCGCTAGCCCTCCAGACCCCCCCAATCCCTGCCCAGTCAGGTCCTGCAGCCCTTGGGGCCCCTGTGCCACCTCGCATCCCAGGCCCAGCCAGGTCCTGCCACCAAGCTCCCAGCCCAGTCAGGCGGCAGAGGGACCCCAGGGCTGGCAGGACCTAGCTGGGCCTGGCATGTGGTCCCTGCATGCTGCACTGGGTCCTGCCACCAAGGGCCCAGCCCAACCAGGCAGGAAAGGGCAGCAGGTCCTGCCACCAAGGGCCCGGCCCAGCAGCAGAGAAGCCCCAGGACCCAGCTGGGCCCAGCCCACCGGGACTGCATGCCATGCCAGGTCCTGCCACCTTGGCTCAGAGGACCCCACTCCCACTGTTGCTGCTAAAGGAAAGTTATGGGCCCTGGGAGGGGGGGCTGGGGCCCTCCAGGGGGAGCTGGGACCCTGGGCAGGGGGACTGTTGCCCTCCAAGGTGCCTGGGACCCTGGGCAGGTGGGCTGTGGACCTCCAGGGGGAGCTGGGACCCTGGGCAGGGGGGCCTGGGCTGTCCAGGGGCTGGGACCCTGGATGGCAGGGCTGGAGCTCTGTGGGGGATAGGAACTGTGGCACTCCAGGGGGGAGCTGGGACCCTGGGGGGGGGGGAGGGGGGGCATTCCATGTACTGTATGGGAGGGCTGCACCCTGTGGGGGCCAGGGGACCCACCCCTCCTGAACAGTCCCCGACAAGGTTCCCCACATCCCTACTCCCCCAGCAATCGCCCCAAACCTACCCACACACCAACCCACATCCGTCCACACACACACCTGCCTTCCCCCATACCCCTTCTCACCCCCTTCCTGCAAATACAACATCTCCCCATCACACACCCATCATGTGCAAAGAAAACCAAAAGTACACATCAACACATATAGGTATTTAGAATGTATTTTATCATGATAATAGAGACACTATTAGGCTTCCACACTGCTTTAACAATGTAAATATACCAATAAAACATTGCCCAACTGATTGCTGTCTCACTCTCTCTCTCTCTGTCTAGATATGTGTGTGTGTGTGTGTGTGTGTGTGTGTGTGTGTGTGTGTGGAGTGGTCTTTTGTGTTAATTGTGGAAAAACATGGATTTTGGGATATTTTTAAAAATGTATTTGGGATGCTGCTACAGCAGTCCAGCTGGCAGAAGGGGTAGTGTCCTCAGGTACCAAGCAGCTGAGCCCCAGAAGCTCCAGAGAGCGAGTAGCCCTGAGCTGCTTGCCGGGGCAGGTTTTTATACTGCTGGGGCCAGGACAGGGCAGTTTTTTATACTACTGAGGAAAGCACAGGTGCTGGCCCCAGGCACTAGCTCCCCCTGGCTGCAGATCCAGGAGGAGCCAGGCATGGTTATTTTGCCCCAAGTGGTACAATTTGCTCCACAATGAAATGCATGTCTGAGCACGTGCGCTGAGGCAAAAAGCCCCAACTTAAATTTGCACCGTTTCTATTTGAGCTGCTGCAAGCGCACGTGCTTGCATGTGTGGACGTGCCCTATGAGTGCAAAGTTCATGTCCTAAGGGAGAAAAAAATTAAGCAAATGAATTTTTAAAACATATAAATAGCACCTTAAATAGCGTTTTCTTTATATCACATCAAAACTTGACATTGCAGATTATTATATATTCAGAAAGCTTGGATTCTCCCCTTTCCAACAGTTTGTAACTCCCAAATAGTTTGCAAGATGTTGTACCTCAAACCTGATAATAATCTAAGAATAAATCGCCTTTACTACAGTTCAGCCGATATGATTTTGGGCAATAACTGAAATCAGAGGGAAAAAAAGAACTTTATACCTGGTCTCTTAAGAGAAAATGAAACAATGTTAGAAATAGTCCTTAGATAAATTAGTGATCAAATTTAAACTGGTTGACTCTCAAGGTCCATGAGAAATGAAATGTACTCCATAGCTCTCTAACTTGTCACACAGATATCATCAATCTAAACATTATGTTTCATATATATGAACTTTGAAAATGGTGCCATAGGTTATAAGGGTTTATTGACATGTTTTCTATGCTCACCTTACTAAAAAAGCAAAACAACCTTTAATTTATGCCTCTTAACCTGTTTGTAAGCCTTTCCTAATAAAGCATACCATCAGATAGTCTTCCAATGCCCATATTTACAAGATTACTGGATTTCCAGCTATACAAGAATCAAAGAGAGAAAAAATAAGAAAACATAACTCCAGAAACGTATTCAATAGTATAAACAGCTTCTCTATACATAGCAATGAATGTGTTGGAGGTTGGTAAGCTGAAAAGGTAAATAGCAGTGGTCTTAAGACTGTTTGTTGCCTGATGAGCCAATTCAGCACATTGTACAAACTGCCTTTGTTGGAGTTCTGAAGAGAAGGTAAAACCTGGGCTCCCTTAGAGAAGTCCCCAACAATAAGACTGTAAGTACTACCTGCTCTTCCACAGCCAGAAGTTCCCCATTTCCTCAGAGTACAGCAGGCTTTGACTGTTTATCTGTGAGTCAGATAAATAAGCTAACTCCTTAAAGCCATATACTCAAGACATAGCTGAACCAGCATAGCATAAAATAAAATAAAATTACATAAAATACGATAAAATTAAAAAGTTAAAATTCATAAGAAGAGGAATGCAAAGTTAAATAGAAATATTATAGTGCTATTAATGGTCTAGATTTGTCTTGTATATTGCTTTCAATTTTAACAGTTCGTATGGACCTTAGGAGTCAAAGAAAGACAGAAATCACAAGTGTTCAGAAATGGGCAAAAAAGTGATTAAAAGTATGTGAAAGTGCTCTGATGCATGGAAATAATATAGAAATTAGAACAATTCATTTCAGAAGGACTTTTTTCTTCCTACACAACATATGAATCAGTGAAACTCACTGCTACAGGATGTTATTAAAGTAAATAGATTAATAAGATGCTAAAAAGAATTAGATACATTATAAAATTATATCTATAGTTGTATTAGCTACAGTAAAATTAGACACGTTATTAGTTTTTATGATTCAAGACTTAAGCTGGCCACTAGCTGGTTTCAGAAAAAAAAATCATTCCATTTATTTTTATATCATTAGGGGCCTTATCAGAGTTTTACTCCTTTAATGAAGCATCTGGCATAAGCTACTACCACCTTAGGCCTGGTCTATTTCAGGAATATAGCTACATCACTATAATTCCATCGGTACTACCCTCCAAAGTAGATACACTACATGGGTTAAAACCACGACTTGCACCAAGGGAGTTTAGTCCATCCCATAACACTTCAGACAAGAGAGTTAACGATCTAGTAACTACCCTAAGAGACAATGGGTCTGTTCTGGTCTAACTATTCTAATGTCCCTTGGAGAATGATCCAAAACTCACTGAATTCAATTTTCCTTTACTTTAATTATTATTGGATCAGGTTGGTGTGTGCAGGGTGAAACAAAACAACGCCCTATCCCCCACAACACATATACAGTCTCACACACCCGTACCATCAAAAATGTGAATATCCCTCCAATACAGTTTTTTCCATTTGGTATGCATTTCATACAACACCTTTTCAATACATCTTCACAAAATTCAGCCAACCCTAATGTACTTACTAAGAAAGCTAGATATTTATGAAAATGGAATACAAAGTTGTTAGTCCAAATAATGCACATACTTTATAACTGTCAAAAATTGCAAGATTTAAATTTTATGTTAAAAATATTTGCAATCAGGAAAGAAGCAACACTGATGTAAAGATTCCAGAATATTTTTCTTATAGGATGCAAATTGAAAGATTTATTCCTTTTCTTCTGAAACATAAAATAAACTTTATTGATTGGCATGAGGATCAGAATGGAAAACTACCCCAACCTTTGCAACATAGTAAAGTGTATGTTTGTTACTTGAAAATTGAAACTTAATCTATGACTAATTCAAAAGTAAAGTATATACAAGACAACAGTTCAAGAGAATAGATAATATACCCATTAAAATCATAAATGTGGAAATACAGAATCACAATGAACAATTTCACTACATTTTACTGTTAACAACACTCCAGGTGGTGCATAATATTCATTTCGGACAAAAAAAAAAAAAAAGATTCCCCAAAGTACTCTAAAAACATAAAAAAAACACTAAAACATGCTACAACTTGGCAAAAAGAATTTCAGTTCTTATCATAAAATGTTTGTTGAATTTCAAAAATCTCATGCACCTCACCCAGATTGGCATTCCACATAAGTAAACTCTTTATATTCTACGATTGTTGAATTTATGTAATTTTTGTTCTCTTAACATGCCTGGCATCAATGTGCTCTAGATCCTGGCCTGTCAAATAATAGAAGACTTTCATAACCATGTAATCCTCAAGAAAAATTAAGGAGTTTACGCATCTTAATTTCAGGAAGCTAACATCAGTAACTATCCTCTTTCTAAGGCCACATAGACAATCTCATTCATTCATTTTCTGCTATGCAACTCAGATAAAATAAGGTATAACAAGAAATGAAAACTGGGATTAGCTAAATTAATTCTAGAAGATAAAATTAGCTGCAAAATCAGAAAATAATAAACCTAAATGCCTTTTTACAGGTGTCCCTAATTTTTCCACCCAGGGCCTGATTTTAATCTCACGTATGCCAGTTTTATACCAGAATAATTTCACTGACTTCAAAGGAGCTACTCCTGATTTATATCAATCTAAGATCAGTATCAGTCCTTTTTAATGACCACAATTATGAAAATGCTTAATAACAGTACTGCATTTAAAGATGGATGCATGTTGAACAAATTAAAGAACAAACTTTTTGGAGGGAAGTGTGTGGGGGTTATACAGAAAAATGTACAGAAAACCTGTCACTGTTAAAATGAATAGCTACCATCTGCCAGCATTTTATCTGAGGCAAAGTTGATTAATGCAAAGTGAATGTTTAAGATCATATTGCTGTCTGCCTGAATAAATTTCAGGTAGTTCTGTTTTAAAATTATTAGTCCTATCTTCTAACACAGTTTTGTTTTTTAATTTTCTGGTCAGGTTCTAAATCACCAGATGTAGGAATCCTTCCTAAAATATGATGTTTTACCAGGACACGAAGGGTCAAGACTTGCTTTTGGCTACTTTGTGCTACAGCAGAGCAGTTAACAGAGCAGCTGGGGATTCTACCTCCTTAGCAGATGTTGCAAAACTTTTTACACAGTCTCTCTCAATCATACTGAAAATTAAAATAGCAATTCTGAGCAGTCTAATTTTTGGTAGGGAACAAAAAGGATGATAATGTTTTATTAATCTCACTGAAATTAATACCGATAAATTCTTGGACCTCAATTCAGCCACTGGTCACAGTAGCTATTTTTATTTATACTATTTCAAAACTTTAAAAAAAAAACACTGATGACAAAAATTGTCAAATAAACAACAGAGTATTGTCCTTTGCAGTCTAATAATGATATTTGTTTATTATTAGAGTGCAATATTGTACATCAGTGCTCTTATAAAAACTTTATGGCAGTTCATATTTGCTCTTGGTTATTTGCCCTTACTTTGGCTTTCACTGACGAAATTTTCAGAAGAAATTTATTATAAAGTATTTGGATAGAAGTAATTTCATCCTTACAAAGCCCTGGTCACACCTAAGCCACGACTATAGCTCCAAGATGTAGCCACACCACAAGACACTCTCTACCTGATCTCTATCAGGATGAACTACACTCTCTCTGCACGTAAATGGATCAGTATTCATTATCCTAATGGGCTACTAGGGGACAACTGTTGTTTGAAATACATACTGTGTATGTAGTTCTGTAAAAACAAGTGAGTGATTCAATACTCATTAAAGGAGGAGAGTAAAAAGGAACTGATGTAGCTATGGGTAGAAAAGGCAGATACTGAATCGAGCACTCTCTTACACAACTCTCTCAAGGACTATACATTGTCAAACAGACCAATCAGTATTGTAATTTTGTGATGAGCATATAGAAAGGAGAACAAGAAACAAAACTTACTTTCTTTTCTGATGTAAAATGAGATTTGTATCCAAGTCTTCAAAGGAAAAAACTTAGTTCACTCCCAAAGGCCTCATATTTCAACAGTTCAAAATATGAAATATCAATCACGTACCAATTCCCCAGAAACTGAACTAAAAGTAGGCTGCACCACATGCAACACGAAATTGCAATTTTAATGTTTCTTCTGTTAAGCTTATACACTACAATAAACAAATAAGGATTATTGTGTGCCACAACCAGGGACCCCAATCTGAAATGTATAAAGAACTGCTTGACAGAAAACTGCTCAGCAATTCTAAACAAATGATCCGTGTGTATTACAGATGCAGTGAAGTCCAACATACTATCATTTTCGTGCCACATGCCATGCTGTTAGTAAACACACAGGTGCTAACTAATAGCATAAATTAAATTCTCTTAAATTTGCAACCCTGCCCCATAGGTTGCAGTGGAGCAGCTCAGCCTGCCAGTCGCTGCCGGTTTCTAGTGCCTGTCCTTCACAAGTCTCTAGGCTGCTCTGCCCTGACCCCCTCCCCTCTCCAACAGCCCCCTTAGCACAGGCTGGGAGACCCCAGAGAGGTGAGAGGTGACGGCATGGGAAGGGGAGCAGCCAGGGCAGGGGCAGGGGTGCCCCATAACAAGGGGTCTGTGGTGCTGCAGCTTGGGCTTGTGTAGCAGCCAGGGGGGCGAATCCATTGGGAGCAGTGCTCACCTCGTTCCTTTTAAAGCCTGCACAGCACTCCCCTTCCCCCTCCATAGGTTTTGTGCCGTTGCGATTGCTTAGAGCAGCAAATCGCAACCGCCTCAAGGGCGTTGTGGTGCCTTTTAAGGCCCCACATGCATCTGGGATCCACATGATTTGCCCCAGGATATGCATTAGTAGGAGGGTATGCCAGCATATTGAGGGAAGTTATTCTTCTCCTCTATTCAGTGCTGGATTACTGTGTCCCATTTTGCGGCCCCCACTACAGAAAGAATGTGGACAAATTGGAGAGCAATGAAAATGGTCCAGGGGCTGGGAGACATGACTAATGAGGAGGGGCCGAAGGAACTGGGTTTATTTAGTCTGGAGAAGACCAGATTGAGTGGAGACCTAATAGCAGCCTTCAGCTACCTGAAGGGGGGTTCAAAAGAAGATGGAGCTGGACTGTTGTCAGTGGTGGCAGATGACAGAACAAGGAGCAGTGGTCTCAAGTTGCAGCAGGGGAAGTATAGGTTAGATATTAGGCAAAACTCTCTCACAAGAATAGTACTAAAGCACTGGAACAAGTTACCCAGAGAGGTTGGAGACTCCATCCTTGGAGGTTATTAAGACCCAGCTACATGAAGCCTTGGCTGGGATGATATAGGTGGGGACAGTCCTGCTTTGAGCAGAAGGTTGAACTGGATGACCTCCTGAGGTCCAACCCTAATTTTCCATGATTCTATATAAGCTTATACCATATAATTATACAAAAACAATAACAAAAATTAAAAGTCCACCTTTTTATATTCGTATGTAATTTGGGGAAAAGATTTTCCTGTCACACATGGTTTATTACTATCTACCTATTAGTAGGGGGGCAAATTGTGGAGCCCACAAAAAAAAAATTAACTGTGGAAGTCTTCAATCACAGACATAATGGCTCTACTGTATACCAGGTACCAGCTACAAAATGCATGGGCACTACTACAGTGTGACATTCAGCAGTGCTTTGTTTCAGATAAAAAAAAATTAGAGTGCATGGAAATTATTGCATGTACTTTTTAACCTGAGCACAGAGGTCACAGACAGGGATGGATTCAGAGGAGGGTGCAGTGGCATAAGCATACCCCGCTTTCAGTCAACAGAGTAGCTGCCAGGGGCATTATTTTTTAAAGACCCCAAAGCAATTAAGAATTCCCCCCTCTTTCCTATGCGTAGCAGCAACTCCCTCCCCCCACATCTTTCCCCGCCTACAGCTGCCCTATAGTAGAAGAGAAAGAGAGGTGGGAGGGAGGAGGAAGCTGCAGAGCTACCCTGGTCTCCCTCCCTACCATCTTCCCAGTATCCCTGGGCAGCCTGGAAGTGGGAGGAGGAACAGGGAAGGGGACTTGCCCACTGCCACTGCTCTCTCTACCCAAGCTTGGTTCCATGTGCAGCCTGGATGGAGTGGGACAGGACCAGCTCTGGAGCACCTGCCCTGGCCCAGCTGGGAACAACATCAGCAGCCAAGCAGGAGGGAGAGGGGAGGGGGAGGGGAGAGGAGCGATCATGCCACTGAGTGGGAAGACTTTTATTTCCCCAAGAGACGTAAAGTCTGCTGCTCCTGTGGTGTTATCTGCCTGCTGACCCGGGGGAGGGGGGGGGAGGGAAGAGTTCAGAGCCTACTTACACACCCCCAATTTGGAAATCCTGGATCTGCCCATGATCAGAGATATTAATTTTTTTGCCCTGGCTTTTTCCAAGGATCAGGATCTATCTGCTAATAATAGAGCACAAAAGAAGGTATGTTCTGGACATAGAGTTCAAAGATGACTGAGATTAGAAACTGACAAACAGATGGTTACTTTTGATTTGAGACTTGAAAAAATAACCTGAAGCATGTACTTCTTAAAGGTGGTTTAGGTATGTGCAGAGATTGTCTTACCTGATCTACAATTACCTATCTTTCCTTAGCCATATTACTGTAGATTGGGAGTGGCCTGTGCACATTCACTGGTGCCAGGAGCCACACCATAAACCAACCTAAGAAAACTGGGAGGGGGGATGTGTGGGCAGGATCAGGGAGGGCTAACAGGTCCAGAGCAGGGGTTGGCAGGTCTACTGGGGGGTTGTCCATCTGGAGGTAGGAGGGGGATAAAAACAGCCCAGCTTGGGGGGGGGGGGGGGAGTAGTAGGAAGAGTGCAGCCCCAGAACTGGATCAAGCAGCTGCACTTTTCCAGGCCCCAGGCTGCATTCCAAATGTGTTTGGTAGATCAAGCTAACCTTAATTTCTCATCTTACTTAGTTCACCTCCACAAGCCCGATCTAACCTCCCTGAACATCTGTACAAATCGGCACTTACATAGACCTAACACTAGTTAGGTCAGGTCTTCATGCCACCCTTAGCTATCCAGTAAATATTAAGGAACCAAGCTGCTAAAGCTTATACCCATAAGTAATGCTGTGATTTCAATTAAACCTCTCATATACTGAGTTACCTGCATAACTATTTATAGGATTAGGAACTAAATGACACATTTCTAATAGAATATTTTGGAAATATTAGGCAGTAAAAAGCTTATTCTATAAAATGAGTTTTATTCTTATAGCAAGGTATTTGAAAACAGATTTGAAATGCCCAAAGGTCTAAGCATTACCCTTTATTGTCAAATATTCAAAATAAATATGTTGTTTTTATAAACAAAATTATGTACGCTCAGTCTATACATCCTTAGACTGCTTTATATGTTGCACATTACATTTATCAATTTTTTTCACAAATCCATTCATTAAAAATAATTGTTTTGCCCCTCTGTAAAAATGTAATAAGCATACAGTTTGTCTTTTAAAATACAGTTGTCAAGTTTCAAGGGGTATATATACTCTAGCATTTACCCTAGAGGTCTTTAAGGGCCAGAGTCTGTTACAAATAATATCTTTTATCCATATGAACAGTTACCTGGGGGGCAGTATAAAATGTTACACATTATTTTATTTATTTTTTTTAAAAGCTAGCAAAGCTATTAAAAACATAAACTTGAAGCTGCAGCACAACGTTTAACCCCTTTGTTCGCTAGATCCAGAATCTGGGCTAATAACTGTTTATGTATCTTTGAATTAACACCTTCTGTGTAGATGAAACTACTTGCAAAATGTGACAAAGGATTTTTCTCTTCCATTACACCATTTGTAAGGTTTCTTTTATTTTAAATATATAAGAGTTTGTTTTCTTTAAAGCAAAACAACAGAATTATCAGAAAAAAGCAGTGAACCAAACTTTGAACTTTTTCTTTGCGGAATAGTGTATGGGTCCATTATTTCCAATTTTTAAGATTTTGTTTTTAGATTAGAAATAAAATCTGTAATTAGCTATGTGATTACAATAGTTACCATATTATTTGAGGTGTTCTGATAAGGTTAATTTTCAAAATCCAGATAGCTAAACTCTACAATACATTTAATCAAAACCCCCTACTGAAATATATAATCAGCTACTTGGGACATGTGTGGTCCAGAAATCTAGGTACAGAATTGAACTAAAAATTAAATAAATAAATAAATAAAGGCAAGAGCAGGCTGTGTTTTGGCACTGCCAGGCAGAGACAAACCATTTCAAACTGTGAATCTCCTATAAAATTTCTTCTGTAATTAGTGTTGCTTCCTTGAAGGACTCAAAGTGATAAGAAGTTGGGAGACACAAAGAGAATGCCATGACCAAACATGTAACTACCAGATTGTGAGCCCTGGGTGGCGGCAGCACCAGCAGAAGGGGTTACGGTGGCTTCAGCAGCTCAGAACAATGGTGGTGGCCACTTTTTTTGTGCTCCCGCTATGCAAGTGCCCGAAGATGGTGCCCCGGTAGACTGAATCATAAAACACAAGACTGTTTTTCCAAAATGAAGAGAAGTGTTGCCCAGCAGGATAGTTACTCATGGTGTAAAGTGCTTGGAAAACGACTAACACGCTACATAAATGCCAAAACTTACTACATAAAGCTATTTGCCCTTTTACAGTATTTGCCGAACTCTAACTTAGAAGTTGGTTTAATAATTAAAAAAAAACAGAAAGAAAGTAGTAGCGGCCATATTGTAACATGCAATTCAGGCAAGTGCTCTATTTCTTGCACTTTATCTGCATCAAAGTTTCTGCCTGTATTTATGCAGGCACATGCAGATTTAAGCAAATTTAACTATAGATTGTGGGGTTTCAGCAGGTCCTACAGAGTTGCTTGCTTTTTCTGTCCTTGGTATAAAACCATACTTTTTGTTGAAGGTAAAAAGTTTGAAAGTATCCAGAATGCATGTTTCCTGTGCCCCCTCCTTGGAAAAAAAAAGGCAGCTTGCAGATGTAAAAAAAATAAAATATTAAAAAAAAAAAAACCCAAACCAACAGGGCTTTACTTTCAACTCGGGCATTCCCATGTCGAGCCCTGCACATGCCCAGAAGAGGCAGTGACTTAGTTGGACCTGGCTCACCTGATGTTTGTATAGATAGGGCACTTTAGTGGGGCTTTTTTGGTGCTTTTATCTGATAGATGATTAAATCAGCTTCAGATAAAAGTGTCAAAAAGCCCCGCTGAAGCACCCAATCTATTCAGAAGCTGTAGAGCCAGGTTGAAGTAATGTACTGCTTCTTCCAGTAAAGCGCATTTTGTTTTGTTTTGTTTTTTTAATGTCTGCAAGGAGCCAAAGGCATTATCTCCTTGATCCTCTCTGCACAATTATTGTTTTTTTATTTCTAGGTAATTCCCACAGTTTTTGTATAGAAACGCAAGATAAACATACCCATCAAGTCTTCCGGCTACATAATTTACAATTTCTTTTATGAAAAGCAAAGCTGTCTTCACTGCCTGTATCTGATACAGCTTTTAAAACTTCCTCAAGAGGCTACATGTCTGTTCTCTAATAACAAAGTATGAGCAACCGGTCACTGATGAAAATGACTGGTCACAACAGAGTTTCTGAATATGAACATCTCAGATTCTTGGGCTCATGTCATGCTCTGCTGAAAAAAATACTCTTTAAATTTTTACTTTTCTTATTTAACATTATCTGAGCACTAGCTGGCCTGCTTCCTTCCATGATTAACTACAGGAGTTTTATTTTCAGGAACATATATTAGGTGTTCATCAATATTGTAATATATATTATTAGTCCTATTTTAAACAAACATTTTGAACAGAAGATGCATCTTGAAAGACAAAGAAAAGTGAATGCTCAGTTAAAATGCACCTCTGCATTTGAAATACTTGCAACATTCCTGCTTCATCAAAAATACACTGTAACAAAATATTTATGAAATGTTATTTGATCTCGATCTAAAGAGATCTAAAGTAAAGTAATTTCTAATCCCGGGGTAAATCCCAAGCAACATACACAAATATGATGTTTGCCACAACCTCTCCAGAAATAAGAAATGTAAAGATGTAGCTCTAAATGCATATTTCTTGAAGATATACTGTGAGAATTCAGTCTTAACAAGTTGCCACAACATGGGAAGCAAATCTGAAATGGTTGTTTACATAGTAAGCAGCAAACTAGAAGTAAAAGATCAATGCTAATTTTAATCTGTGTTGTTGCCCAGTAGGAAAAAGTAGAGCCAACCTCATTAGATTGGCACTACTAATACATTTACACTTTCATTTAATGTAACAATACCTGAAACATTCAATTGAAAAGTAAACATAATAATACATTCAAGTAAAGCAGAAAGTCACTCTAATCAGGTTTCTTTCCACCAGTCGCATCAGTATGCGTCCCTAACCATTTTATCTTACATAAAAGGATACAATATATACCCTTTATAACACTGTATCTTTGTGAACTTTGACTCTTTGATTCTGTATGATCAAACAAAAACAGCAACAGCAGAGAAAATGCTTTCCCTTCTTCAAAATGCTCTATTGGTTAGTTCAAATTTATTTGTTGTCAGTAAAGGTTATATTTGCACATAAGCCTATGACAGATTGCAAGTTTGTTAACTTTGAGCGAGTTTTCAAGCTGCTGGTATTTTTTCTTAAGACGTAGGTTACTTGACAAATTGGAGTTAAGTTATCTTGGGTCAATGTAACTGTAAGTTAAACTAATGAGGTGTATGTCTGTGAGTGATGTCTGATTAGTTTAATACAGTTAGTGCTGGACAGCTTGGGCTGCTGACCTTGAAGGAACACAGATAACATTGTGATGCGTTGGAGGACGCAGTTGTGATGCAGGAGAAATTTACATAACAGTTTGTCATATATACTCCTCCAAAATAAAATTGTTGCAAAGGGAAAATAATGCATAACCCACACTCAAATGCCTCAGGCTAGAAAGAAGAAAAAAATTAGTTACAGGAATTTGGTTTAGGATAGCAACTTATTTGAAATGAAAAGCAACAGCAGACAGGGAAAAGGTATTTTTTTTATACATTAATGTTTTTCATATTCAAATCGTTGCTGAACTGTTGTGTTAGGTTACATATTATGTCACAACAAATCTGAATGCATTGCAAATCATGCCACATGACCTTCTGAAGCACAAGTTCTATGCTTGAAAAATCATTTTCATCTCCATCTGCGCGTACTACCTTTATTTGCTATAATTTGAAGTAGCAAATATTAGACCTAATTATCAATTGAGATCTGCTACCATATTCCCCTCTGTTTCCACAGGGTCCCTGCTGAAATTAATGTTATTTGATATAGGCAAGAGGGTCCCTGATAGCACATTCCAAGGTGGCATCAGGACTTTTCCCTATACTGTATTTTCTCACATACTGCACACACCCAAATAAGACCTGCACTTTATTTGGGGAAAGCAGAATGAAGGGAAAAAAGATTTTTTTCTAGTCACAGCTGAATGCTGGCTGAAGGGAACCTAACTGTAGCCAATGTGGCTGTGAGAGAGTTGACACTAGCTCTCACCCTGAAGAGTGAACTCTGTCCCTTTCCTCTCTAAGGCTGGCAGAAGGACAAGTATGGCAGCCATCTTGCAGTAGTATCTCCCTACTTTATAGAGAAAATACCCTCCCTGTTCTTCCATTTTTCTGTCCTAGAATAGAAAAATCAGTTTTCCCATTTAAGACACACCCTCCAATTCTGGAGGGCTGATTTTTGGGGGAAAGTTGTGTGTTGTATAGAAGTAAATATGTTAAGTATATTAAGTAATGGTAGTGAAATACCCATTCCACTGCTGACTCAATGATATTCTCTAGCTTGGATAGACTGAAATGTAAACTGCAGCATTCCATATATTACTGTTTATAGATTCATCCTACAGTACTTTAACTCATCTGGGATGTTGGATGATGGGCTGGTTTTAAGACAGTGGTTGAAAGCATTCATTATCTATTGACTGCTTGGATGAGGGCTCAGTCTAGGCCCTAACTTATAGACATTGCCAACATCCACATACACAATTGACCTCTAAGTTTGTAGTCACATTACAGAGTTCAAAAACTAAATAATCACCAAGACTGAACTACCCTCACATCTATTTAGGTCAACTTGTCCAGGGCATTCAGATTATTCAAGTTATACCACAGTACACAGTACCCTCTGGAATATGTTTTAGCTATGTTCTACCTTGGTGTTTCTCAGCCAGTCCTAGGGATAAGCCACCAGGGTGGATAAAGGTGGAATGATCAGCTGACAACCACATATTTCTGTGATTCCAGGCAGTGTCATATTGAGATGACAGGCTGTTTTTCATCTACCTAACTGGAAGCATCAGTTAGGTAGACAGATGGACAGGTCAACAAAATCTTGGCTGAAGCAGAGCTAAGTAGCACAAGTACAGTGATGTGTCAATGTTACTTCCATTCTGGAGCTAGTTCTGTAAGAAGATTGCAAGGGAAAGTAGGCTGTTGGGTTGTTCGTGCATTGGAGAGAGGTCAGCTGTGGTGCAGCAGGTGGAATTGAGGGGTAGGGGGGCTGTATGGAGGCCAGAGGTTAGCTGGTTCCCACTGTCTGTGGAACGAGCTTAGGACAAGGTGGTGGCCTCTGGGCTATGAGGTAAGGAGAGACAGGTTGCTGGGCTATGTACAAATGCTGAGGATGGTCCCTAGGATCAAAGAACAGAAAATCGCTGCTGTAAGTGATCTATGGAACAAAAGAACTTCAGTCTCAATTCGTCTATATCCTTTTCTCAGCTCTGAATTCACTTGATAAGTTTATAGGTAACACACACACACATGTACATGCGTGTGCGCACATATACACTCACACTTAGCAATACATTAGAACAGGTATGTCCGACTCCAGAGTGGCTGGGTACCACATGCCATGCAGGCCTCCCACTGCACTGATAGCACTCCCTCCCTAACATGCTGCGCACGCATCCCCTACTGTACCACCCCTGACTGTGCAAGCCTTCCCAAGCAATGATCTTCTTAAATCTCACTGGACACGCTGCACCATTCCCTGCTTATCCTAATGACTCCCAGCTTTCTTGACAAGACTGGCTGTTCTGTCTTAAAGGGACAGGCCATCCTGTTACACCTATATTAGCCCATATTAGATGGAGACTTCATAGCACTAGAAATACAGGACTTGTATTTTTTTTAAATTATGCTGGAAGTTTTTCATACAAACTCAAATATGAAAAGCTAGTAGATCAATATCTAATGTCAGTGTTTGTTTCCATATATGCATATTTTAGAAAATTTAGTTTTACAACTGTGGTTGAAGACCCTTGTCTATTTTGACCACTAAGGTTAGTCAAAACTCACTTTACCTGTAATTAGCATTAGCTGGCACAGTTTGCATGAAATAGAGGGCAGCAGTCCGTGCTCTCCAGTGCCATTTCTTTGCTGGCAATGTGTAGAGGACACATTCTTCTACCTCCTCCTGCAGAAGATCCACTAGCTGCTTGTGGGAACCACCATAAAAGGCTTCAATTAGAAGAATGCTCATTTATTTTAAGTTTTTCAAATGTATTTGGATTCTGAAAATGACAAAAAGAAAAATCAAAGTCCCTTTGTTAGTGAACGTTATATATATTTTAATCAAGTTAGACCTGTATAACTTAATCATTGTGTTTTATATTCAATAATACTTTAAACTAATACTAATACATTTATTTTTTAAGGCCAGCAATTAGAATGATGGTGAATTATTGCATCTATTAATAACATTCATAATTCACTAAAATTAGTCATCTTTACTGAAAAGTCACAATGAGCATAATTTATAAAATATACAGGTCTATACAAGAGCAATTCAAATACATTTTAGCTGAAAAGATTTCATACTAAAGGCAATCTGGAAGATGACTTAAAAGAAATGACTAGAGGCAGCCTGCAGATATCCAGTTTGAATCTTCCTCCAAGACTCTATACTTTAGGCTATTGGAGGTTGGGAGCATCACTAAAGTGACACACACAGACCCTAAAGGAGATATAAACCATATTACCCTTGAGTACTCCAAAATGGCTGAAGCAAAACAATATTGTACACTTGAAGCTATCACATTGCCACAGGGGCACTGACAAACAGGAAGTAAAACATGTCCAAAATGAAGGGAAAGATGAACGCCTTGTGACTGCTTCATGAGTCACAGTTTTGAGGTGGTAAAAAGATGCTTTACAGATGCTTTGGACAAAACCATTAAACAAGAAAGTAAAAAACAAAACCACAATTAGTTATTTACCATAAGTGGCTGCCACTGAAATTTTCGCATCAAACTCTACTAACAGGGTATACCAGGTCTTATTATCTTACTTGTATCTTGTTCAGTTTGACGCAAACCAGTGTAAGACTGTACAAATGAGCACGCATCCCCTGCCCGACATTTTCCAGCAGCACCTGATTATGAACCTAATATTTTCCAGCAACTTTGATGAGAAGCAATGAAGGGATTCATACACTAACATGTAAATTCTCACTAAAATCTAATGATAGTCCTAGTTATGAAACTCAGTTAAACTGGAGTTACTTATGAGGATACGTGAGTAAGCAACAGTTTAAAAAAAAAAAAAAAAAACTTACAAGAGTTCTGCAGCTATTAAGAAAAGCAACCAACAAAAAACCCCCAAATGTTCCGGAAATTCAGAAGTAAAAAAATAAGCCCTTTGGTCAGTACTGAATCAATGGTCTACCATAGTGTTAAAGGCTTACTGTTTTGCTGGAGGTGCCACCTTCCAGATGAGATACAAAACTACGTTTCTGACTACTTCTCAGCCATAAAGATTTTTTGTAATGGGTACAGATTTCTTTCATCTGATTTGGTAAACACATACTAGCCTGACTTCCAGCTATGTTCTTGCTCTACTGTATGCTCCTTCTGTTTCAACTAGACTAGTTATTCTGCACTTCACCTTCCAAAAGCTGCATACGGAATGGGAATCACACTTCACCTCACAGACTGAGAATCATAGAGCTGATTCTGATCTCTTTTTATGCCAGTGTAAAGCTAGAATCATCCACCTGAAGTCACTGAAGTTTTTCTGCACTTATGCTGAAGTAAGTAAAATAAGAATTTAGATTCTAAAGTACTTTGGGAGCCTGCAGAGTAATCGCTATTACATAAATGTAAACGACATTTGGAACATATATCATTTACCACACTGAAGAAGACACGGTTATTAAATAAAGGTGTGGCTGCTGATAAATATTTTCACATTGCAGGAAAATTAAGAAATAAAATTTAAAAAATAAGGAATGGAGGGAAGCCTTTTACAAATTTAGCATGGGAGAAATGGGGGTACATGAAATGTTAATAAATGCCACTGAGTCAGTCACTCCCTAGAAAGAGATGAGGTTAATTTACAAGGTGTTGGAAGTATTCGTAAGAAAATAGCTTATTCATAAAACAGCTAAATGAATTTCACCTCACCAGACTAGTTAATTAAACCATTTTATCGCCTACTTTAGCTGAAACAACAATTTGGTTCCGTTTCACATCCTTTGCAACAGTTCCCATTTTTACATTCTGTATTGTGATAAATAAAGAATGTATATGCTAAGGCTAAACTCTGTTTCAATCTCAAGTTTCCTTATGGGCTATGGTTATTAATGCTTAGGTTATTCTATATTTCTCTTACTACCTTTAGGCTTGCTAACAGAACAACATATTAGGCAAATATTAAAATACAATAAACTCTTCAGATGATTCTGATTGAGAAACTTGGTTTAGAACTTCATTTTGCCTTGGCTGACTGCTGGATAGCTGAGGCGATCTAATTCTTTATACCACATACAGCCTGTATACATAAATCCCACTTAATAAGTAACAAAAAGCAAGGATGAGAAATCACAATGATTTTTTGAAAGATGATAGTCACGGAGATTCTCCACAATCCTCCTTCCTAGAGTAGAACAATCCTAAGAAAATTTTAAAACTGCCAAGGAACCAAGAATTTTACTGTCATGTGATCTACATAAATTACTACTCCTATATACTGAACATAGCTTAATAAAAAGGTGCAGTCTGGAAACCAATTCCTAGTATTTTAAACAGTGCTACTAAAAGACAAAATATTAAACAATAAGGGTCAGACAAGGCAATCGGTCCCCAAAGTGAAAAATAATATCATTTAGGAATAATGGAAAATCCATTTACATATTTTTATGTTTTAAATATATATGTGGATAACGTACTGGAAATCACATTATTTTAACAATAACTAGTAATTTTTCAAAGTTTAAAAAGCCACAAAGGAGGTGGGATGAACACACATACCTCATATTTCGCCTACGTGGTTTCCAGTTTGTTCACATATCACAGTAACATCTATTATTCTTGCTTTATTTCCCCTGACCTAGCCAAGTTAAGGTAAATATGTACTATGTACTCCTAAGAGGTCTTGAAAAGCCACCAATGATAAATGGCCATCTGATGGAATGCAATCTTCAATTAAATATAAATCACTCCAGGTATTCTTTACCCATTTCAAAGAAAAACAACAAATATTAGAAAAACATATCTGCTTTTCTTTTCTCATTATAGTGTTTCCCCTCTCTAGGGTGGTTATTTGGAGCCAATAATTCTGCATGTTCCACTAATGGCTTGACTCTATTCTCAGGAGTGCCTTGCTGTGTATTTGAAAAATGTGCTATTCTTTATGTACCATATGCAGATGTAGTAGCAGATTCTTCAAGATACAAATTAATAAAAACCCTTATATCTGCAATAATGAATTCCTATACGAGAATTACATTAAAAAAATCCAACTAATTTATACTGAGTACCAACAAAACTTTGTAGCGCTGAAAGACATTTCTCCCATTATTTCAACCCTGAGATATCATGCAGACACTGTCAAGTCACTATTTAGAGGTCAGCCACAAGGTGAATGATTTCCCAATGACTAAGGGTCCATACACTGGCCAGGTTAAGTCCCTAAATGGAGAACTGAAGATGAACTCTACAATTTCCATTTAAACACTAAGTAATGTGTAAAATTTTGTTTTGAAAATAAATAAATAAATGAACAGAAGAATAGCTGACCAAGAAAATTTAAAACATTCAACCAGGAATGGAGCAGTTATTTTGTAGACTCCTGGAACACTAAACAGTAACAAAAGTATTTTTTCTTTAAATCTAGGTAAAGAAAACTTGCAATTTACCAGGATTTATTAAGGAAGATACATTAATTCTGTTATATACACATAAATGTGGTTTCACAAAATATTGGCACAGGTCAGGAGAAAGCTATAATTAGCCTTCTTCCCTGACGCATTAAGGCAACATAAATTACAGGTCACGTTTAAATATCTGCCCAACCAAATATTTCAGCAAAAATCCCAAACCAAGGGAATAACTGTTAATATATTCCATAGGTACACAGTTGTTATTAGTTATAGGAAATAAGGTATATGGTTTCAGTAATGATTGTTTCAACGGTTACAATCCCACACGTATGAGAAATTTATTCCATCACTGTATCCAGAGCATACACAGTTCAACATCTTAAGTCATCTAACTACATAAGTTAAGTCTGTAGTATGTATTTATGTTTATCTGAAATAATCAAAATTGTAAATATATAATGTAGCTCTTAATACAGGCAAAGAAATAAATGTTTCACATTTTAGTAGTATGGATTTCCCCTGGTTATAACTTATTAGACATTTTACCTTGAATCTTGTCTCCCTCTACCCCTTTCCTCCAACCCCACAACACACACACTTTACAAGTGTTAATGCAGCATACTGAAAAAGGCAATACTGAGACAGTTTGCTTTACCCACCCACTCACATTAATGACTCATCAGAGAAACTTTGGCAGAGATGCACCTTAAACACTACAATCACATTTTAATATCTGAACTTAAATCATAACTTGTTTAAATCAGTCAAAAGTACAGAGTGAAGTTTCCTTCTGATGAAGTTTACCTACATAAAAAAGTGAACACACAACATGTTTTGCATAAACTGATTATGTAGCAAGTACATGATTTTAAGAAACTGGTAGTTCAACTTTGTCTGAGTAATGCTGATTTACTGATCAAGTTTGCTCAACTTTAATACCTACAAGACAGCCATCTGTATGCTGGAAGTTTCTAACTCTACTAAAACAGTGTATATGCAGCCCTGTACCTTTATTTCATCATTGTCTTGAAAACATTCTCTACTTGGGACCTTGATGAATGTGAATCGACTCTAATTTTTTCCTTACATTGATGACTATTTCCCAGTCAAGTAAAACAGATAGTAATGTGCAATCTTGGCTCTGTTGAAGTCAGTGAAATCCCAGTGACATCAATGAAATCAAGATTTATACTTGTGGTCTCGACATTGCATCTTGTTTATTAAAAGATTCACTCTTTTGCTACAGTTAGTTTGGACTACTAAGTTTTTTCTTTGATAGCATATTTTATAATACACCTTGTAAAATTATTTACTTTCTTTAAAAAAAAGTCTTGTAAAAATACCCGCTTCTTACAAACTTCAAAATCAGTAGTTAATCTGTAGTCATTTAATTTGCCTTCTATAAAGCAGAACTTTGTGCCTTATACTTGAAGAGATGTGGCCTCAAATCTGTGAACCAATTTCATTCTGATGTGAAAGGCTTCACAGGCACCTACAACAGAAACATTAGTCACAAAAAACTTCCTGCAAACTCAAAAGGTTCTATAAGTAGTTCCACTGACACATCTTAAAGTAGATTTTCAAGTTAAACCTTTTATCTTAAACTTTGCTTTAAAAAATATTCGCTATATTTAGGGAAGTTATATGGGAAAAATAATATAAGGAGGAGGAGCCTTTCATTTTGGCCTGAGGTTGTAAAATCTATATTCTGACTTTTTATGGAAACAAGTTCTGTAGCTGTGGTCCAGCTGTTGAAAATGCCCAGTCCCCTGGTATGTAATCAATCCCAGTCTCCTGCTGTCATGGCAGGTCATGGTCATGGAAAGCTGTGATTTGTAAAATAATCACTGCCAAGCCAATTAAAGGCCTTTAAGATCAGGATCAGAAGCTCAATTTGGCTCTGGTATTTGACTGGCAATCAGGATAGTGGTCAGTAAATAGTGCTAATATAGTCTAGTCACTCTTTATTAGTTAAAAGATGTCTGTCACTTTTACTGTCATTAACTTCTTCATGGCATTGTCTACTACCTGCCCTTTCCTCCTAATACCCCTTTCCCCTTAACTGAAGTCTATCAGAGAAGTCAAACTGTAGGGGACTAATACACAAATCTCTGTGGTCAGGTGTGCCTATTCATGCAACATGAAGTAACAGGCATTTTTGATTCCAGATACCATTTTGGGTGCCCAGTGAAAGCCCAGGGTGGGAAAAAAACCTTGGTACAGAAGTAGTATATACTCTGATGGTATAAAATCCCCATTTCTTTATTAGAGCTTTAAAACCTCCAAACTACTAGTGCATGCAGTAATTCCATTTGCAGTAACTGTTATATGAGAAATTAACATCTAACAAAGATTTGGTTCCTTCTTTTTCCCTTTTTTTTCTAAATACCATTGCATTGTACAAAAGAGCTTAAACCTGAAAATAACATCAAAGAAACTCAGCAGATGAAGTAATTACTATATGCCAATTTAGTATATCATATTGCATTAACAACTATTTCTTATTGTACATTAAAGTGGCTTGCTTTGGGTGAAAATAAAATAAAATAAATCAAAGCTCACCACTCAAAATCCACCCATCGTACATGTGCAGAAAACTACAGACCTCTGGAAAAACAGAAGTTAGCACTCCTCAACCGTTGTGGAAAAATAGCCACAACCATCCACCCCAAGCCAAGGTTCCAAGTCTCTGGATCCAAGCAGTTATAGATTATGTGAACCAAAACATCTTGAAAAATGACCTACTGGGATCTACAGGAGGCTCTCCTCTACAGCACACAAGGGGTGCATCCAGACAAGCGAGCACATGCCAGTTGTGGCATCTCAAAGCAGCTTGAGACGCCACAAGGGGCATGCTGGTAACAAAAAAATGTCCCCCGCACTGCAAATATGACTTCATTTTGATACCTGGAAATGCCAGCATCAAAAAAAAAAAAAAATGCTAGAAAAAAAGCAGTGCAGGGGATGTTCCTGGAGCATGACCAGAGGCAACTGGAGCCTGGGTCCTCCAAGGAGACACTCTAGGACCTGGCTAGAGTATCTCTATACCTGCTGTGAGCTGCTGCTGTTCCAGCGTGCTGGAGGAAATAAATGTGGGGAAAGGCTGGTAGTAGTGGCTTGAAGTTGGCTGGGATCTAGGTTTTATCCTCGGTTGCTCCAGAGCCTGCCTGGCATGTAGAGTCTGCCTTGGGCCCAGGCAGGGCAGCTGGACCAGGACTAGGACCAGACATGCACGGGGGCCACTTGTGCCCATGTCCTGGAGACGGAAACACCCAGGACTGTCCAGGCCAGCAGCAGAGTCAGGAGGACCTGGAGACTGCAGCAGGGACCATGGGCCCTGGAAAAAAGGGATGTGGGAAAATGTGAATTTCCCCCTTTAAAAGGGAAACTGTAGGTTTCCCCGTTTACAAACGCCTCTCTGCAGGCTGGCAAGGATCCAGTCTGCAAGAGCTACTTGCAGACAGGTGAGAAACTAAGAGGCAGCCATGGAGCCCACCCAGCCTGATGGCTTGTGTAGGACCCAGGGTGGGGGACTGGGTGGGGGGGGACCCCCACCCCACCCCACGGCGCACAGCCCCTATAACTAGCAGCATCAGGCAGCAGTGGAGCCATGAGCAAAGAGAGGGTCAGCTGCAGGCAGAGACCCCTCGGTGGCATGTGGCAGCACCTTAATAGCGGGGCTACACGTGGGGGGTTCATGGGTGAGCATGGGGAGGAGACCACCACACTCCCACCCCTACCCACCCACCGCACACAGTCCCCACAGCTGGCGGCATCAGGCAGCAGCGGGACCATAAGTGCCGAGTTGTGAGGCTACATTTGGTGCAGGGCACCCTCCCGGCCCAATGCCACGCACCCCCGGACATGACCAAGTTGGTTCTTGCCACCACATGTAGCCCCGTGTGACAGCAATAAATGGGCCGGTCCTGCCCAAGGGTGAGAACCAGCCCAGTCCTGGCCAAGGCGTGGGTGTGTGGCAAACTGGATGGGTCAGCGCCCTGAGCCATGTGCAGCCCCATAACTCAGGCGGTATGCCAGGGCTCTCTGCCTGCAGCTGGCCCTTGTCTCGCTCATGGCTTCACTGCTGCTCGAGGCCACCAGCAGCACGGGCTGTGCAGAGTGGGGGGGAGGGGGGGTTGGGAGTTTGGCAACCCCCCCCCCACACACACACACCCATATGCCCATCCACAACCCCCCCCCACACACTCCATCCACAGCTCACATCCTGAGTGTCCAGCCGCCAGACAGGATGGGACCTGCTGGCCTGAGCTGTGGCTGCAGGGGCAGCTGTCCCCGCATCCTGGTAAGTGAAGGGGGCAGGAGGAGCTCTTATTTTTCCTTGATAAAAAAACCCCACAAAAGCAAACACCAAACGGCATATAGATAGAATCTATTTTACTACGATGATAGAGGTACTGGTGGGCTTCCATATTGCTTTAAAATTGTAAATATACCAATAAACCATTGCCCAACTTTCTCTCTCTCATATATATTCCTGTGTGTGTGTGTATTAGTGGCACTACACAGATATTTGGGGTTCTTTAACAAATGAATTTAGCATTTTTTTTTATCCAAGATTTTGAAATTTTTAAACAGGAAACACTGGGACCCCTGCTGGTGAGGCAAGTGGCGGGACCCAGGCAGAGGAGCCTGCCCAGGGCCCAGATGGAGGGCAGATGAGTTGGCTGGCCTCCTGGCCATTTGGGGCCAGGAGGACACACTTTGACAGTTTGAAACGGGCCACCACAAGGAGCACATCTTTTGGGCAATAGCTGCTCAGGTGGTAGAGCAGGGACACCAGAAGACATGACACTAGTGCCGCTTGAAGGCCAAATGCGCAGCTACAGCCCACTGGCAGCTGGCTCTACTACAGTACCCATACCAGAGCCCAGGTGGCTGTCCAGACAGGCAGCAGCCCCCACTGACAGACTGCTGCAGCGGGTAGACAGTGCAGGGGCCACTCTAGGTTAGGGCTGCTTCAGCAGTCCAGCTGGCACAAGAGGCTAGTGTCCACAGATACCAACTGGCCAGGCCTCAGAAGCTCCTCAGGGCAAGTAGCCTTGAGCTGCTTGCCAGGGCAGCTCTTTATACTGTTGGGGCCAGCACCTGTGCTGGCCCCAGCCTCTAGCTCCCCCTGGCTGAAGATCCAGGAGGAGCTGAGCAGGGTCAGTTTGCCCCAAGTGGCACAATTTGCCCACACCAAAGAGTATGCTCAGGCATGTGTGCTGAGGCACAGATCTCCCAGAGGCAAAGAGTAGATACGGTAAATAAGGTACCCAGGGGGTACGCAGCAGCACTGCATAAAAGCAGGGGTACATGGGAAGTGGTGGCATGGGGGGTGGGGCCGCGGTCACCATCCATGACTCTGCATTGCCACCGCACACCACTTCTCCGTACTGTCAACTTTGCATCTGGCCGGGTGGGGGTTGCTGACGGCCAGCCACATGTGAAGCCAGTGGTGTGAAGTGGGGTACCTGGGAAATGACAGCACAAGGGGTGGGACCACTGCCATCCATCACTCCATGCCACTGTCGGGCACCGTGTGCCGCTATCTTACACCCAAATATGCCCACTTCTCCATGCCGCCAGCTTCACGTGTGACAGGCCGTCAGCACCCCCTCCACCCCTGTGCACAGCAGCAGTGCTGAGTGTATAGATGGCGGGGGGGGGCAGCCACTGCGTGTGATCTCCCCATGCCACCACTGTACTCCAGAGGGGGGAGGGGGTGCTGATGGCCAGCCACACATGAAGCCAGCAAGGGAAAGCGGTGTCTGCCAACAACACGAAGTGTATAGATGATGGTAGTAGCGTGTGAGCTCCCCGCACCACCAGCTTCACACCCAGCTGTCTGTCAGTGTGCCTCCAGATCCACACAGGGCAGGGCAGGCTACCGCTATGGGCTGGGGCCAGGGCTGCACCAGGCTCTTCCCAGTGGCCCCCCCCCCGCCAAGATTCACCATAGGCCACCTGACCTCCCCCCCACAGCGTGACTGCCTTCCTCCCGGAGCACAGCACGGCCCCCCCATCCCCAGACGGGAAGAGCCTGGCACTGCCCCGGCCACAGCCCACAGCAGCAGCCCATCCTTCCCCGTGCACATCTGGGGGCACATGCCCCCCATGTCCTCCCAGGACACATGCAGTAGCAGGAGCTGCCACTCCTCCCTGTACTCCCTGGATGAGCCGTGGCTTTGTCCCACACCCCATCCTGGCTGTGCAGGGCCTGGCAGGGAGGGCACGGGCATCCCACAGGCTTCGTCCCCTCCAGCCTAGCAGAGGAGCTGAGGTTGGCACCACTCCATGTCCTGGCTGTGGGCCCCAAGCAATGAGGAGCCAGTGCTGGGGCAGGGAGGCAGCTGGGGCCAGGGTGGGGCTTGGGGAGATGGGATTTGTCGGTGCTGAGGGTGCGAGTGCCGGGCAACAACCACGAGCGCGGGGAAAGGGATGAGCCCGATCATGGGCATGGCTCGGCTTGGCTCCCTCCCTATCCCTGCAAGGCCCCAGATCCAAGGCTGCCCCTCCCCCCATGGCCCTTTCCCCTCTCCTGCAGACTTGCCCACAGCTGGCTGAGCAGCTTGGTGCCAACATCAGCACCCACGCTCTACTGCCCAGCCAGAAGGGGTTACAGTTTCATAGTAGCTAGGGTCAGAAGGGACCTGAACAGATCATCTAGCCTGGCCCGCTGCCACAGGCATGAATGAATGCTGGGTTCACAAGACCCCAGATAGGTGATCATCCAACCTCCTCTTGAATTTGCCCAAGGTAGGGGCGAGGACCACTTCCCTAGGAAGTTGGTTCCAGATTTTGGCCACCCTAACTGTAAAATATTGCCTTCTGATCTCTAACCTAAACCTATTCTCCACCAGCTTATTACCTTTGTTCCTTGTCACCCCAGATGGTGCTGGGGAGAAAAGAGCTCTGCCTATTTGCTGTTGATCTCCCCTAATGAGCTTGTAGGCAGCCACCAGGTCCCCCCTCAGCCTCCTCTTGCTGAGGCTGAACAGGTTCAGGTCCTTCAGTCTCTCTTCGTAGGTCCTGTCCTGCTGCCCTCTCGCCAAACAGGTGGCCCTCCCCTGAAACATCTCCAGGCTGGCCACATCCCTTTTGAAGTGCAGCGCCCAGTACTGGACACAGTACTCCAACTGCGGCCTGACCAACGTCGCATAGAGGGGGAGCATCACCTCTCTGGACTGGCTTGAGATGCATCTTTGGATGCATGACAACAAGGTATGGCTGGCCTTGCTGGCTGCGGTCTGGCATTGGCGGCTCATGTTCATTTTGGAGTCAATAATGACTCCAAGATCCCTTCCTGCCTCTGTGCTTTCAAGAAGGGAACTCCCCAGCCTGTATGTATGCTGTGGATTCCTTCTCCCAAGCTGCATTTGTCTACGTTGAACCCCATCCTATTCTCCTCTGCCCGCTTTTGTAGTCTGTCTAAATCTAGTTGCAGTCTCTCTCTCCCTTCAAGTGTGTCCACCTCGCCCCACATCTTAGTGTCATCAGCAAACTTGGACAGCGTGCTTTCCACTCCCTCGTCCAAGTCGCTGATGAAGATGTTAAACAGTGAGGGCCTGAGGACCGGGCCCTGGGGTACCCCACTGTCCAGAAGGGGTACCCACAGAAGGGATACACTCCTTAAAAAAAGTTAAAAACCCCTGCCCTAGTGAAAGGAGGACATAAGATTGGCTGGCTGAACCACGTGGATCTTCCTGGGGAAGCTCACCCTGTTGAAAATTAAAACTGTGTCCGTCTCTCTGGAAGCTATAGTCATGGATTAGCTAGTAGCACACTTGCTACCACCAATATGCATATCCTTTATTCCTGTCTGGCTCATTTTCCTTAGGGAAACTATACCTTTGACCACACTCTAAAAAGACTTTTGTATTATAAACAGTGGTATCACGGCTGCTTTACACTTCTCATATGAAGAATCACCCATTTTACCGTTGTTTTAACTGTATTAAAAACGCTTCGCAAGTACAAATTCTCCATCAGTCTGTACTTTGTGCACTGGATACCCAGACATCTGAGAAAGGGCTCTCATATGACAGGTTTACCAACTTAGAGTACTGCTTGCACCAACTTTCTTCTAGAACCTCTACTTTCAATTTTCTCAGCACATGAATCCTTCATGCCCCAGAAATCTCTCCCTGCATGCCACAGTAAGAGGGTCTGCAGAACTGGAGATGACCTAAGCAGTCCTAATCATCTCCAAAATGTGGGATGTAGGTTGTAGCTCTATTTGAAACTCAGCTTGTGTTTGAAGTTGAGCCTCATCCATTGGCCAGTCTCAGTTTCCAACAGATCCAGGTGGGGTATAATATTTTTCTATTGTCTGGGCAGGTTTACATATAGTACTTGTGAACAGGAACTGAACCCTAGGTACATTTACAATTGCAAAAATTAAAATCATAACAGAATTTTAAAAAGAGTTGCTATAAACTTGAGTAAATGAGGGGATTACAGTGTGCTAAGCTTCACTGCATCTCAATCCATCCCTGAAATGCAACAGCAGGAATTGAAAGTTATGGTTTACAAATGTCCCAGTGACCATTAATCAACAACCCCTGACACAACAGACCATAATGGCTTCTTTTAGAGTTTACATATTTAAAAAGTAGCATGCTGTAAAGTCTGTGCATTATACTATGCATGCAAAGTAAGCAATGGTGCCATAAATCCTGATGAAAAAGTAGTTAATGCACATGAATACTAGATGTATTGTAAACCTCCATATTTCAGTGGCTTTATTTTTTTTAAGTATGCGAAGGCACTAATAGTCTTCATAATTTCATGCTGTAATTTAAATTTGTCTTTCAGTTATGTGAAAACTAAAAATATAGAATACCTCAAATTTTCCTTTTCCTTCCTGTAGCAAAAATGGCAGGACTAGAACCGTTTTCTTTCATGTTGACCTCAAGAATATCAAATGCATTTTATAATGGTACTAGTAAGTACCCTTCAATAACTTTAAACAACTTAATTCTAATTAAATAAATAAATTATTGAAATGTATTTCTCTCCGAGAGAGAGGAATATCACATTTTTGGTTTATTCAAAAACAGCTATGTTTTTGACACACAGACTTTGATGTACAAGTATTAATCTCCCTTAGAAACATGGCTCCCCAAGCAAACGTGGGCTGCATTTCCTTCAGTCAGGGAAATTTCACTGGTCCATATCCTGATCTTATTGACTCCCATTATATAATGAACAATGATTAGATCATGGAACTTGGTTTCCTTGTTTTGTAAAAATGAATCTAATTGTACTTACATTAAGTACTATAACTAATGGGGTGTTATGGAACTTCATCAATGTCTGTAAACTACTTTGATAACTTCAGATAAAGTATTATTACATTTAATTAGAAAGAAGTCTTTCAGGCCACAAAGCCAGAAAAAGAAGAGAGTCCTAGGAAAAGTAGTGGTGGAAGAACAATAACTAGGCTCGAGAACAAAAATGAAAATTGTTCTTTAACTACCATATTTACTTGAATGCAAGACAAAGCTTTTTTCCCCAACTGGCACGGGGGGAAGCCCCTAGTCTTATAATCACATACAAGGAAATCCCATTAAATATCATTAAACTGATGCCAAAAAAGCAGCATGTGCTTGGCAATGCAAACCAACCACAAAGCTGATTAAATGCAGGCAGCACTAAGCATGATTCTTCTTCTTCAGCAATCCTCTGCAGTCAAGAATGATTCTCTTCCATGATTGCCTCATTTATGGGTCTGAAGATGGCTGAGAAGGCCAATGAAGAAACAACAGACTTTGCTGCAATTCGGGCACATATTCCCATGGGGGGGGGGGATCCCAATTCTCTGTTCAGTCTATGACATGCTATTTCTGCTGCTCCCACTTATCCATCTCCTGTTATCATCATAAGGATTCAAAGTACTGAGATCCCTGCAGCAGACTCTTCCTCCATTTGGGGTGGTCCTGGGCAAGTCTCCCACAAGTTCATGTCGATGTTGCATTTTTTCAAGTTAACCTTAAGGACATCCTTGAAGCACTTTCTCTGCCCTCCTCTTTAACATATGCACTGACTGAGCTTGGTAAATAAAACTTGCTTCAAGAGTCTGGCGTTGGACATCCAGATGATGTGTCCAACCCAGTGAAGTTGATGTCAGAAGATCATCACCCCGAAGCTCATGGTGTTTGCTTGTGAAATAATGATAATGTCGGCACATACGTCTGTCTACCCACTGGATTTAAAGGATCTTCTGGAGGGAGCATTGATAGTACTTCTCCAGCAACGTGAGGTGTCTCCTATATGTCATCCACATCTCAGCTCCATACAGTAAGGTAAAATCATGACTGCTTGATAAACCATGAGCTTGGTTTCAAATTTGATGTCACAATTTTTGAACCGTTTCCTCAGGTATCCAAAGGCTGCACTTGAACATTTGACATAATGTTGGATTTCTTCATCCATGTCAGGCTTCTGCAAGAGATGGCTTCTGATATATGGGAAATACTCAGTGTTTTCCAGTCTCTCTGTAAATTTGAATTACAAGAGCTAGGGACTGCTCATTAAGAGCTTGTTGATGAAGGACCTTAGTCTTCTGAATGTTAAGCGTCAGTCCCATTTTCCTGTATGCCTCAATAAAGACATCAATGATTGTCTGAAGGTCTGCTTCTGACTGAGTACAGACTACAGCATCACCAGAGTATTTGTGCTCAATGACTGAGGTCACAGTACTCTTGGCTTTGACTTGGAGTCAGCTGAGATGAAATAGCTTTCCATCCATTCTGTAGTTTAGCTCCACTCTGACTAGAAGCTTCTTGGTGGTCAGATGTAGCATCGTGGTAAGGAATACTGAGAACAGTGTTAGAGTAATGACACAGGCTTGCTTAACCTCTTGGAGAAACTGGCCAATTGTCGCTTTGGGTCTTCCATGATCCACTGGCTGGAAAATTGGCTCCGGGGTCGGACCCAGAGGGTAGTAATTGATGGAAGTCACTCATCGTGATGTCCTGTGACCAGAGGGGTCCCCCAAGGCTCTGTCCTTGGACCCATACTGTTCAACATCTTCATTAATAATGTGGACACTGGAGTCAGAAGCGGACTGGCCAAGTTCGCCAATGACACCAAACTTTGGGGCAAAGCATCCACACCAGAAGACAGGCGGGTGATCCAGGCTGACCTGGACAGGCTCAGCAAGTGGGCGGATGAGAATTTGATGGTGTTCAATGCTGATAAATGCAAGGTTCTCCACCTTGGGAAGAAAAACCCGCAGCATCCTTATAGGCTCGGCAGTGCTATCTTGGCTACCACTATGGAAGAAAGAGACTTGGGGGTCATCACTGACCACAAGATGATCATGAGCCTGCAGTGCGATGCTCCGGCTAGTAAAGTGACCAAAATGCTGGCTTGCAACCATAGATGCTTCTTAAGCAAATCCCGGGACATCATTCTCCCCCTGTACTTGACCTTAGTGAGGCCGCAGCTGGAGTACTGCATCCAGCTTTGGGCTCCACAATTCAAAAACGATGTGGAGAAGCTTGAGAGAGTCCAGAGAAGAGCCACACGCATGATCAGAGGTCAGAGAAGCAGACCCTACGATGACAGGCTGAGAGCCCTGGGGCTCTTTAGCCTGGAAAAGCGCAGGCTCA
Organism: Alligator mississippiensis; assembly: GCF_030867095.1. NCBI lineage: Eukaryota > Metazoa > Chordata > Crocodylia > Alligatoridae > Alligator > Alligator mississippiensis. Next base: position 231,936,204 of record NC_081827.1, on the reverse strand, counting down.
GGGGTGATCTGATGGCCACCTATAAATTTATCAGGGGTGACCACCAGTATCTGGGGGAACGTTTGTTCACCAGAGCGCCCCAAGGCATAACGACTAGGTCGAATGGTCATAAACTACTACAAGACCATTTCAGGTTGGACATAAGGAAGGATTTCTTTACTGTCCGAGCCCCCAAGGTCTGGAACAGCCTGCCACCGGAGATGGTTAAGCGCCTACATTGAACACCTTCAAGAGCAAACTGGATGCTTATCTTGTTGGGATCCTATGACCCCAGCTGACTTCCTGCCCTTTGGGCAGGGGGCTGGACTTGATGATCTTCCAAGGTCCCTTCCAGCCCTAATGTCTATGAAATCTATGAACTCCCATCTTAATCGTACATATATAAAGCATAAGGCCCCACATCAAGCAAACATGCTGATAGAAACCTACCAGAAGAATAGGTTAGTGCAACCCACCTTATGGTAGTGCCCATGAAGTGCAGACCCCCCCCATCACCAACTCTTTTTCAAATCATGGTGAGTCATGACATTGCATACAGTTCACTCAGAATCCCTGTTGCCCCCTCTCTCAGCCTGGTGCACATGATTAATGTAGCCCCACCCTCCACAAGGGGAAGCAAAATCAGGTTAATCTGTGCTTTATCTGCGTATAAATATTTGGAGTATCCCAGGATTCATGACAAGAACACGTGGTTCCAACCATGAGTGGGTCTAATCAGCATGTGGATCCTTTGTGGGGGGGTATCTGGAATACACACAAATACTGAGCAGTGCTGAGCTTTGGGCTCACCATAGTTTGAAATGCTGTTGACTTTGGTGGGGCCCAGCCCAGTGAACTGTGTGGTAAAATAGTGAACCTTTGGGCTTTGAACTAATATCATTCATAGTTTGTACTATATACAAGTAGGTATCAAAGTGCTGCTCAGAATTATGTTTATGGAATAACTGTGCTAAAACTGGATAACCTAAGTGCATGGGTACTGGATGCAAATTGCTATAGCCCTGTTTAATTTCAAGGTTATTCTTTTACAATTTGCCCCTCTCTTCTATGTTCTCTGGGAGAGTAGGGTCTGATAGTAAGCAGAGGGGGAAGGAGCTGTTAAGAGAAAAAATTGGGGGGAATCAGACAGTAAAGACCCCCAGACTAATTTGCCTTGCTGTAGTAGTGGGAGGGAGACGTATTCAAGGCAAACCTCCAATAATTAGATTCTGTACCTGGAAAATTATAGCAAATTAATAAATTTTCCATAACTAATTATTGGGGGATCATCTTATATTCAGGGTCATCTTCTATTTGAGTAAATACAGTTATTTTTCTTCTGTTTCCTCCCTCAAAATATTGGAATATATCTACATAGCTGAATATATTGATAAAATTAACTAAAGGACTGGAAATGAATATAGACTGTGTTAACCAGAATACTGACAGATCAGATATCTTGGGAAATGTTTCTAATGCATCTTGAAAAGCACTGCATCCCACAGCAGCTTTTTCAAAATACACCGTGAAGTTTACTATATAACCAACAGGGACTATAGCCTAAAAATACAAGATTGTCAATCACTTTACATAAAATTAGAGATTCTAATTTGGCAGTTAATTATAAGCTATAGGAACCATTTGCCATTTAGTCAAATCTAAAGAAAGAACAATAATTTTCTATAACATATGTGATTAATTATTGGTTTACATATTACTTGAATTATGTTTGCAATTCATGCAGGCTTGATGTGGTTTCAATAATCTTTTTTCCAGTACCACACCTAACACTACAAAGCTAAAAACAGGCATTTGTCCCTGGAGAAAGCCTTTTGTCCTAGGTTTGTACAAACGTACATGTGCACTGTCTCACTTCAAATCCTTCTAAAGTATATCAAATAAATTACACTTTTTTCCTGGGACATCTTGCTAAGACATCTGTGTGGTTCTTACGGTTCATTCCAGGGACAAGACAGTCAGACTGTATGCTCTTACTGGCTGCCTACTGGTGAAGGATAAGTGATGCAGCTTGAAAGGCCAACATGTATGGTTACATTTTCAGTGTATTCAGGCCCCCGAAAGCACTCTATAGCTAATATAATAAATGTTCATGGCTACACAGCCCTTTTAAAACGGCCAATCACATGAAAATGTAACTCATGTCTGATGAGCTGTCAGATGAAGGCACTGTAGGGCAGCGCACCTTAGCGAAATGGTGTACAAATTCACAATGAGAGTTACTTTTGGGCGATTCTGTCTGTATCCTTTGTGCCTTTGCGCAGGGCTGTGCTCTAGTCTCAGACTAGCCCCGATCCCAGGCTGTCAGTGACAGCCTCTCATCCCAGCCCTGCCTCCTCCCTCTGACCAGCTGAGAGCCACAGCCTGGCTGCAGGGATGAGATGGGGGACAGTGTCTCTCCCTGCAATACCCACAGAACTGGGAGAACGATCAACCCAGCCAGGAATGCTGTAGAGAAAAGGGGTGGGTGGTGCCTCCCCCATGCTTGCTCCCCTGGTCCCAGAGGAGACAGCAGAGAGAAGACATCCCTCCTCCTGCCACTGGCAGGGCTGATTTCTTCCCCAATCCCAGAGGAGCAAGCAAGGGGTAGAGACCCCTCTCCTCACAGCACACCCAGCTGGGCTGCCAACTCTTAGCTGGCTGGAGGAAGGAGATGGGGCTGGGATGAGAGGCTGAGAACCTGCAGGCAGGGACAGGGCCAGCCACACAAGCCCCAGGGAAGGCAGGCAGGCTGTTTGGCTATGGCTAGCCCCTTTAGCTACTCCCGATACTCTCTGACAGCCCTGGAGCATATGGAGCATGCTAGGAGGTGTGCAACAGTGTCCCCTGCCACCTGGCCTCAGTCAGTGGAGGGAACCTCTGAGTCCCACCCCACCACTCTTCCGCCCCCCAAACTCTGAATGGCTGTTATGTTTTATCACACTGTAACTTTTAGTGCGTTGTGTAAAGTACAAAAGGTACAGCATGATCACAAGTGTCTTCCTGCATCTATAGAGAAGTAAGGCTGGAAGGGACTTCAAGAGATCATCTAGGCCAACCTGGGATCAGACCTGCAACCTTAGTGTTATTAGCACCACACTCCAAACAACTGAACTAAACTGGTTCTGTACACACCTTCAGTGTCTGTATCATTTCTGTTTTGATCCGTGTCAACCCCTGGGACAATCAGCTCCTGGCCAAATAAGATATCTGTTCATGTCCTAAGATAGTTAATTTCCATGATTTTGATGGCTTACATTAGTTTAAATGGATGAAGACGCCTGATTTAGAATATCTCTGAGTGGATAGAGAACTAATAGGTGTGGTAATGGGAGATGTTAACACTATTTTTAAACTTGACAGGAAACATATTAGTAGCTACTTCCCTATTACAGAAAAAGAGTTCGTCTGGTAATAATAGGCTGGCATTTTGAAATCCCTTAGATATATTAAGAACCTAAAGAGAAATGGGTTCTCTAGTCTATGATTTCTAGTGAGTCTGAAGTTTAGATCAGTTTTTCTACAGCTGGGATAAGTATTACCTAGTTTGGATAAGCAGCTAGGTGTTCTTGGATAAGATGGCTATACATATATTTAAGTTTTCTTATGTGAAATATTTAAACGGATGATGTATATGAACAGGTATACATCTAGCTGCCTTAGCTATAAAACAACAAATGGCAGTTACTATCAACTGATTTGAAAAGTAAATTTAATTAATCTTCATTAAGAAATGTGTTGGTGTCTGAAGAGAACTTGAAGCATACACATTACAGGAAGCTCACAACCACATAACATTTGCTTAAATTCTATATACTGAATCCTCACTCTTGTTTCATGAAGAATTGGAATTCTACATCCAACCTGCCCTTCCTCAACAAAATCTATGATTCTGAGTTAATGAAATTGTGAGTTTCCTCTTTTGTGGCTTGAGATCCTTGGTTAGCACTCTTAAGTGACCACTGACTGGAGTAATTCAAGAGTGAACGATCTAGTTACATACTTTGACAATTCCTAGGTGAAGAAACCGTATGTTTCCCTGTCTTCCTTAAGTTGCATAACTTCATTCACATCTTGAATATGTATTAAGAAAAAGAGGATGTCTACTGTCAGTGTGTGAAATCTAGTAAAGTTGTAAACAGAAGGATTATAAACTGGCCATCTACAGGACTCGAAAACAGATTCCACGCTAGTTTCTTCAATATGAAATTCAGTAATGATGGAAGGTGGACTTCAAAAAAAGGATCAAAGACATCTTCCTTTTTATTCAACCGAAGACATACAGCACAAGCAATTTAAAGTTATAATCATAAGGCTTTCTCCAAGACAGAAAACCCTTCTTCAAGTGACTGGAATAAATCATCAGATTTTGATTTGTTCTGGGGAACTATATTAAAGTATTATATCTCTGTGGCAACTTGGATATGACATTTTTGTGATTCATAAAGCTGGTTTCAAGGTTGCAGCTTACCCGTTGTACAGAAAAGCCCTTAATATTAACTACTAAATATTCCTTGAATGGACTTGCTGGGTAAAATATAATTTGAACCTCTGTTTGTACAACTCTTGTCTTCTCAAAGGAAGAGGGCTGAACCAACAATTCAAATACTGGCTAAGCCTCTGAAAATAGTTCATTATATAACACCTGTGACTTATGCTCAGTCACCATCATGCAGATTATTTTTTGTAAGAAAGCACTTAAAATTTTCAGGGGTGCAGTAGCAAGCATCACAGAACTTTTAAGGATAACGTTATTGTCCTAGAATCTTCTGATTTTGAGATGATTTCTATCTATTTTCCATTCCTATATTCATAATATTTTTTAAATTACAGAACGGCTTCCTCTCCCTTCACTTAAAATGACAAACCCGGTAAAACACACACACACACAAATGGTTAATATGATGGCTCATGAATGATGCTCTCCAAAAAAGGTCACTACATAATTTTCACATAAGCCCTTTGAAAGCACCTGGATAAGTGAGCAGTCTTTACTGCTTTAGAAAATTTCCAGCTAATTCTAGATCGAATATATCAAGTATATCCCAAATATGTGATATGATGACAGAACACCAGTTGTAACTGCATTAATTAAATGAGGTCATTGATATCATTACTAATTGATAAAGCAAGAGCTTTATCAGCATCCTGAAAACAAGATATAGATGCTGCTGCTTCCTTGTCATTGAGTCATTGATGCTGCTCGACCTATAACACAGGCTGAGAAGAGGCAGACCCCGAGGAGAAGGAGACGTAAAGTTCTGGTCATCGGGGACTCCATTCTGAGGGGAACCGATGGTCCAATCTGTCGCTCTGAGCCCTGATCACAGCAGGTCTGCTGCATGCCCGGAGTGAAGATTCACGACATCACAGAGCCCATCCTGAAAATCATCAAGCCCTCTGACTACTACCCACAGGTTGCGGTCCATGTGGGAACAAATGACGCATACAAGGGCAAGCCGGACAACATCATAGAGGACTACAAGGCCTTGGGACACCAACTCAAGAAAATAGGAGCTCAGGTGGTATTTTCCTCCATTCTCCCAATAAGTGGATGGGATAGGCATCATGAGGCCTGCACTGACGTAGTTAACCAGCAGCTTTGGAGCTGGTGCCATGAGGTGGGCTTCAGGTTTTTTGACAACAAACCATGATTTTGTATGGAGGGCATGCTGGGGTGGGATGGGCTTCATCTCTCCCCTAAGGGCAGACATATTTTTTCTTCTAGGTTGGCTGATCTTGTACGGTGGGCTTTAAACTAGCTTTGCCAGGGGAAGGGGCCGCTCTGAGTGGAGAGGATGCTTTGCCAGCATCCAGGGTGAAAAGAGAAAGGGATGCCCAGGTAAACAACAAGATCCTGGGAGTAGGGGGCCACAACTGTCCTGTGAGTGGGGGGGAGGCGTGTGCACCCTCAGGAGGCCTCAAGTGCCTCTACACTAATGCTTGTAGTATGGGGAACAAGCAGGAGGAACTGTGCCTACTGATTGCGAGTAAGAATCCAGACTTAGTCAGGCTCACAGAAACCTGGGGACCCTGCCCATGACTGGGTGGTGGGCATTCGGGGATACACCCTATATAGAAGTGACAGAACAGAGAGGAAAGGTAGGGAGGTTGTGCTCTATGTCAAAGAGCACCTCACAACATCAAGGATTAGCTTCCGGTTAGAGGAGGTTTGGGCGGAGACACTGTGGGTCAAACTACAATGGGGGCGTGGTGAAAGGGACCTTACGGTGGGTGTCTACTACAGGCCACCCAACCAGGGGGAAGAGCTGGACTGGGACTTCTCCGGTCAGCTAACGGAGGCGGTTAGGTCAAGGGATGTTATTGTCATGGGTGACCTAAACTACCCAGACATTTGCTGGAAGGAGCAGACAGCCAGGTCTGACTGCTCGCATAGGTTCCTGGCTGTATTACAGGACCTTCACCTTATCCAGGAGGTGCACAGCCCCACTAGGGGTAATGCCTTCCTGGACCTGGTCCTGGCCACTGGGGATGACCTGGTGAGGGGACTGCAGGTCCTTGACCACCTGGGCAATAGCAATCATCACCTGCTGGAATTCAGTATCCAGCGCAGGGTGTCAAGGGCTTACAGCAAGACTAAAGCCCCTGACTTCAGAAGGGCCAACTTCAATGAGCTTCAGAGATTAGTCGGGGAGGCACTGAGGGCCCAGAAAGTAGAGGAGATGGGAGTCCATGAGGGATGGTTGTACCTTAAGGGGACAATCCTCCAGGCCCAAAGGGTAACAGTCCCTGAGAAAAGCAAGGGATGGGGGCAGGAGTTAAGAGTGCTCAGAAACCCCCTTGGCTCAGCAAGGGCATTCAGGAATGCCTGAGGACTAAAATGGTGGTGTACAACCAGTGGAAGGGAGGAGCTATCACCAAGGGAGTACTCCTCCTCAGCCCGTAAAAGTAGGAGGGCTATTAGGAAGGCCAAGGCAGAGATGGAACTCAGGCTAGTGTCCAGGATTAAGGACAACTAAAAGTCCTTTTTCAAGTACACTGGGAGCAAGAAGAGGGCACCAGGCAATGTAGGGTCCCTGCAAGACACAAACAGTAATCTTGTGGCTAGGCCAGAAGAGAAAGCTGATATGTTTAACAGTTTCTTTGCCTCTGCTTTCTTGAACAGGGACCGGGACATCCCTCCTACCAGAGGAAGGGACAATCTTGGGGATAGCTCTGTCAGGCCTTCGGTCAGCACAGATATAGTTAGGGATCTTCTGAAAGGGCTGGACATTTTTAAAGCTGCAGGTCCAGATGCCCTCCACCCCTTGAGGGAGCTGCTAGGGGTCATTGTAGAGCCCTTGGCCCAGCTGTATGAGCATTCATGGTCATCTGGACAGGTGCTGAAGGACTGGAAACCAGGTAATGTGGTCCCAATTTTTAAGAAAGAGAGGAAGGAGGACCCAAGTAACTATAGGCCCATAAGCATCACCTCGGTGCTCGGGCAGACCTTTGAGAGAATCATGAAGGAGCGCATCTGTGGGAGGCCAGCAGGAGAGATCATGCTCAGGGGCAATCAGCATGGGTTCATCAAAGGCAGGTCCTTCCTGACCAAATTGATTGCCTTTTATGACCAAGTAAGTAAATCCTTGAATGATGGTGTGGCCATGGATATAGTCTTTCTAGACTTTAAGAAGGCCTTTGACACTCTCTCTCACCCCATCCTCATCAATACATTAGGTGACTGTGGCACTGATGCCTATACAGTTGGATGGGTAAAAAAATGGCTGATGGGGTGCACCCAGAAAGTAGTGGTGGACAGGTCGTACTCAACCTGGTGAGATGTGAGCAGTGGGGTCCCACAGGGATCGGTCCACGGGCCCGCACTGTTTAACATCTTTATCAGCGACTTGGACGAGGGGGTGGAAAGCATGCTGTCCAAGTTTGCTGATGACACTAAGATGTGGGGTGAGGTGGACACATATGAAGGGAGAGAGAGGTTACAACTAGATTTAGACAGACTACAAAAGTGGGCAGAGGAGAATAGGATGGGGTCCAACATAGACAAATGCAGGGTGCTGCACCTTGGGACAAGGAATCCACAGCATACATACAGGCTGGGGAATTCCCCTCTTGAAAGCACAGACACAGAAAGGTATCTTGGAGTCATTATTGACTCCAAGATGAGCATGAGCCACCAATGCCAGACCACAGCCAGCAAGGCCAGCCATACCTTGTCATGCATCCAAAGATGCATCTCAAGCCAGTCCAGAGAGGTGATGCTCCCCCTCTATGCAACATTGGTCAGGCCACAGTTGGAGCACTGCGTCCAGTACTAGGCGCTGAACTTTAAAAAGGATGTGGCCAGCCTGGAGAGGGTTCAGAGAAGGGCCACCCATTTGGTGAGAGGGCAGCAGGGCAGGCCCTATGAGGAGAGACTGAGGGACCTGAAGCTGTTCAGCCTCAGCAAGAGGAGGCTGGGAGGAGACCTGGTGGTTGCCTACAAACTCATCAGGGGAGATCATCAGTAAATAGGAAGAGCCCCATTCTCCCCAGCACCACCTGGGGTGACAAGGAACAATGGTAATAAGCTGATGGAGAATAGGTTTAGGTTAGAGATCAGAAGGCAGTATTTTACAGTTAGGGTAGCCAGAATCAAGAACCAACTTCCTAGGGAAGTGGTCCTCGCCCCTACCTTGGGCAAATTCAAAAGGTTAGATGATCACCTGTCTGGGATCTTTCATTCCTGCCTGTTGCAGGGGGTCAGGCTAGATGATCTGATCTGGTCCCTCCTGACCCTAGCTACTATGAAACTTGTAATAAAATGTTTTGTCCTCTGTGAAAAGAAACACAGAAGAAATACATACAGAAAAAGCACCAAAAGTATTATAAGGGCACAAAATCATTTTCTTCAATCACCTTTGCCTCTTCTTGAAAGTGTCTTGCATGAAGAAAGGAGCTTCAGCAACTAACGGCAACACAGTAAAAAAAGTGACTACATGAGGAAAAACTTAAGTTGATATTGGCAGCAGCACTGAATATTTTTTAGAAATTTTAAGTTGCAATAGACTAAGTTCTTCCTATACCAAAGCACTGTTCCTTTTTTCCACTAAAGTAGAAATGTTTAGTTATTAAGACAAGAAAAAACAAAATTTATCATATACTGGCGTTTTCTTAAATTGCAGTGTCTTAATATTTTCACATTAGATAAACTCTTCTATAGGTATCATTGTAACTATAGTGGCTGATTCTACTAATTTCCCCTTGAAAATAGTACTTAAAAATGTAATATACCTTCTATTTTCAGAAAAGGAAAAACGAGGTAACAGATCCAGAGAGCATAGCTGAGATTAAAGAAGTTATATCATGTGCATCTGGAGTGCAGAAACTACTCTAAAATACTCCAAAGGCTGCTAACTTTTGACACAGTGGTGTATTATCAGATAAATTTCCTGTTGCAAGTAAAAGCACACAAAGTACTTTGAAACAATTTGTACACCAGAAGTAACTCTGCAATTTGAAAAGCAAATGTACATTCTAACCTGACAAATTTAAAAAGTCACAAAATCTGACTTGATCTAGCAATGCAAATGAAATAGATACTGGCTTTGGTTTTTCCAATGAGGATTTCCCTGGCATCGAGAAGTCCCAAAAGGGCACAGATCCAGTGTAGCTAGCTCCCGTTCTGCCATTTAAAGTACAGTTGTGGGATAATGGGAAGTTAAGGGGCATGACCAAAGTATGATGACCTCTGGCTATCCACAGATGGCAAAGATTCCCTTGAGAATCATAACCAGCTGGATGAAGTTAGAGCAACACTTTATTAGATTCATTCTATACAGAGCCAGTCAAAGAGCTGTAATCAGCTGCCCAACACTCCTTTTCTGCTTCACCCAACAGAAACTGGTGCAGTGCAGTATCTGGAATATAATAGGTAATGAAAAGTATTAACAGTGGCTTACTTGCACTTTATTACCTAATGAGCCATGAAAACATGTATAAGAATTCAGTTGATTTCAAATAGCACAACATGAAATTTAAAACACAACATGGAATTTAAAAAGTTCTATTTATAAGCCTAAAGGAATCTGAAAGGTATTTTATACTGCCACAGAGAGAAGCAACAGGTATATCTAATAATAAAAAATAAGCACTTGTGTCACGAAGAATTTATCTTTGGTCAGTTTACAATATATTCCTATAGAAACTTCAAGAAACAGTCAAAATTGAGAGTCAGGCTCCTGTTAGTAAAAAAATAAAAATACTATCAGAAGAATACTCTAATTGCAAAAAATGTTAAGCCAAATCAGGAAAACCATGGTTAAAGGATCAAATATAATGCTTAACTTTGTCTTACCATACCACTGTCCACAAATCAGCCAAAAACCACAGTGATTTCACCATGAAATAAACCCTTTCTTCTGGAATTCCAGCTATCTTACCAAAATTGCATACAGTGGTCAACATGAAAGGAAAAAAAAGACCGTTCATCACTCAGTGAATCAACTAACCTTTACCAGCCAGCACAGATACAAGTTCTGTCTGCCAGCCAGACAAGCCTTAAACAAGTTGGATGAGAGACCATGAGCCAATCTGTGGGCCAGACCAGGACTGAGCTTCTGTGAAGCGGCCGTGACACTAAGTCCAGCCTGAGCACCACATGCAGCAAGCCCCAGTCCCTGGGACCAGCATGGGGACACACTGTACAGGAAGGACCCAAGACTGCAGGCAGCACAGAGGGTCAGTCCAGAATACTACATGCAGCCCACACCCCAAACCCCTTGGATTGCATACAGCTCAGGGTCCAGCCTGAATGCCACTGGCAGCTGGCACTCAGTGGTGGTCACAGAGGCCATCCGGACAGCAGGCTTCAACCCAGTGCATTCTGTCTAGGGCATGTGGGCTGGACCTAGCACTACACACTCCATAGTAGAACTCAGGTACAGGCTGCATGCAATGCCCTGGACTGACCCCCTGGGCCACCTACCAGTCTGGATTGGATGAGTTTGACCCATGTATTAAGGGTTTTTAGCTAGAAATGAGTACCCTTAAGAGCATTCTCATAATTCTGTAGGGGCTAATATAAAAATATGCTAAGGGTACTATTTTCATGGCATTAATAAGCTAGAATGATGATACAACTTGCATTCTTAGGGTGCGTCCAGATGTGTGTGGATGTTTGGTTTCCTGGGGACAAGTAGCGACGACACACCCTGCACCACCGCTACCTGTCCCCAGGGAATGTCCATGTGCTTTGGCAAAGGGCAAGTTTCCCCGGGTGGAGTAGGGGAGGCTGCCAGGAACCCAGCAGTGCATGGGTTCCTGGCAGCCTTCTAGGGCTACAGCCATGGCAATTCTGCTACATGAAGGCTGGCCGGCAGCCACAGCACAGCTTCAGGTGGCCCAGCTCCACGTTTGAACAGCGCGCACTAGCTGAATGTGCATTTCACCAGGTTTTTTTTTCCCTGCCATTTTTTTGACCCCTGGAAATCAATTTCCAGACAACTTAGAGGAATAGCAGAGACAGATAAGACAGATGATCTAAGCAGTGCAAGTAGTGTGTGTACGGAGGGACAATACCAGGACTTGGGTTTCTTTGTGACTAATACACTGACTTCAAAATCAGGAGGGAAGAAATTGGCATAGTGAAGGATATAACCTTGCTGGGAGAGAATCTAATCCAAATGGTGGTTGTAACATGTCTCAAAGCGAGAAACAATTTTGCAAGAAAATGTAAAAGAGGTGTTACACACATTCTAAAAGGAACACACTGTGGTTGGCAAGCCAAACTTCTCTAGTGTGGACAACCCAAGAGATATGAGCAGTCCACTATTTCTCCCTTTCAGCAGTATCTAGCAAAGGAGTGGATTTTAAAAGAAAATAAATCAACCAGCTTTTTACTACAGTCAGGGGAAGATGAGGGCTGAACTGTGTTCCCCAATACTTTGAATGAGTAAGAGTAAGAAAGAGAAATACGGAAGAGAAGTGTGCTTTTTCCACTCTGGTCAGTGTCTAGGTAGAGGGACTGTTTTCTTAGGTCTAATGGAAATAGTAGCTTGGCCACAACAAAAGTAAATATCTTGTATTACAAGGTGTGTATTTCTTGGCTGATGATTCAGACCTACTCATGTGTCTGCTTATTTATAAACACCACTGACATGCTGATGACCTTTATAATATTTGCCAGGTATCTGATGACACCTATAATGTCTCTTGATGTGCAAGAAATATTTATAAAATTTCTGTCCCCCAGGGGGATTTCACAGCACTTCCAATCTTAAATAATTTGCTCATCCAAAAGTTTACAAAGTATTCTTACTGAAATGGAACTAGTAAGACTAGTTTAGCTGTTAGACCACAGTGGCTTGGTATTATGAATGGGCAACAATAAATAGTTATAATAAGTTCTGATAAGATAAAAAATACTATAGGTCTACAATAACTCACTTGTTTTTCTTCAAGCTTTTGTAATTTTTTCCCCCTGGCCATTGATGAAATACCAGAAATGTCCAATTCTGGTTGCTATGAATAATACTAACTCTGGAATTTTCAAAAGCATATAAGAGAGTTAGGTGCTCAACTCTCAAAGGAACTCAATGGAACTTCATGCCTAACTTCAAAACACCCCTTTAAAAAGGCATCCTGTTTAATGCTCTAAGTACTGCTGCCACTACAATAATAGTATAGGCATTATTCTCTTCTTCTTGTAAGCAGCAGATGGACTGAATAAGGCTGCTAACTTCTACCAAGCTTTCCTTTGTCCTTTAACCTAAGTAAGATAAACCTACAACACTTTTATTCTGAATGTGAAGGATCTTCAGAATTTCAAAATCCATCTTTCAAAGGAAGTTCTCTTACACTTATCAAGAGATGGGTGTAGTGTAGATCTTCCTATCTTTCTCCACTCAGAACACTGGGATTGAAAAATCTTGGTTTTAAAACGATCAATCACCCTCTACATATGTTGTACATGTATAAATTAAATATATTACTACCTGTATTAGCTCTTAGTATTTAATTAATATTTATCTCAAAGCACCTTTCCCCTAGCAGAATGCTTTGATAGAGTAGAAAACTTTCTATTGAATCCATAACTTTTTCTTTGGGGTACAATAGCCATGCAACTGTTTCCTTGTGGCCACAACAGAAATAACTCTTCTTGTGAAGACCACATAAGAAGTAGTGATCAGCTGCTCCATTTTTAAGCACTAAACCATGTGTTTAAACGTTCTGAGAAAAAAAGGCATGATAGCCAGTTTGTATGTCCAAATTGCCAGATAATTATAAGAAGAAATGTGTTTTCAGTAAACAAGCCTAATGACTACATAACTTCTAACCCAGCATCTTTCATGTACATTTGCAGAAATGAGCTTAGAATAACAACAACAAAAAAACCTAACTTTCCCCGTAGTTCTCTCTCCCATCAAACTGCATCTTCTGCCTGGCATTTTTCTTTTATTAACAACAGTTGTATTTATCTGCTTTCATCCAAGAATGCCAAAGAGCTTAACAAATATTAATTAAACATCACAACGCCCCTGTGAGGTAGGTAGGTGGTGTTATCTCTATTTTACAGATGAGAAAATGAAATTAAAAGTTAAGTGATTTGCCCAAACCTCCATCAGCAATTCAGCAGCAGAGCCAAGGATGGAACAAAGGAGCAGTGACTCCTAATTCCCTGTTTAGACCACACAGCTTTCTTTATACTACAATATTTGCCCTCCTGCCTCAGGTGAACTATTTCTTTTTGGAAGATGCTTCTTAGTTTTTATTAATAAATGCTTCTAAAGTGTAGACAAGCAGAGAGAGGTTAGTTACCTACTCCTGTTACCTACTTAAGCCCCTCAAGACAGGTCATCCATATGCATACTCCACTGTAGATGTAAGCCTCATGCACTTCAGCGTTTTTACCCTAGCAGTATCTCATAGCATGCACATGCTTTGCCTCCAGGAGCGTTCCACGTTGAGGGAATAAAGGGCAGTGCAGGGCATAAAGGGCAGAGGATGGAGAACACGCACATAGACATCACATCTCAAAGAACTCTAATTACATCCTTTGAATGCAATATGCATATTCCACTTAAGATGATTTCAAAGCACAGCTAATTTACTTGGGAAATGTGTCACAGAGACCCAGGCAAACAACTGCAAGATTTCTTTACCCAATGCAGTGTCTGCCCTGGAAGCCTCCATGATAATACGGTGTTTGCTGTTAGTAACTGCCTTAGGGTAGCTGCCCTACAGATATTAGGAATCAATGTTACATGGAAAAGCCACTGATTTCACTTGGGCCTTGGTGAAATATATTCTGAACACCAGATGTGGGTTCGTCTCATGACTACATAGTTCAATCTAACAGCTTCAAGTTCTAATTATTCTGTCCCTAAACTGAAATTACTGGTCTTTAGAGCTCTCATCTCCAGAAACTGGGGAGATTTTTAAAAAAAGGCTATAGTCCATGTGGGCAAAGGCTCTGTTTTTAAGCAGTAAGGTTTTGGGGAAAAGTTTGGTGGAAAAGTTTTAAACAGTAAGGGTTTGGTAACTGAATATGACGACTTCTGTGAAATTCAGGGATAATTTTAGATAAGAATTTGGGATGAGTCTGCAGAAAAACCTTGTATAGGGCAGCCCAGATCTAACCTTACCTTCTTGCTAATGTGATGGCAAACGGGAAGGTCACCTTCCTAGAGAGATGTAATAGCAAGCAAGTGGGGCCATCATGCTTGTGAGGGTCCCCTGAGAGACTCTCTCTCAACCAGAGGAAGCACCTTGGTTAAGTTCTTAAAGGAATTTCAGCACTGGTAGGTAGAAGAATTAGTGAGGAAATGACTACAGGCCCTAATATACATTATTTTTGTGCCACAATTAAAGTGTTAATTGCACCAGAAATAGCAAGTGGCCACACATTCACAGAATGCATGGTGCCATAAAAATCACAAGCTGCAAAGATTTTTCTTGAAAAATGTGTAGTATCTTTGTGGCTCAGGTGGTCCCTGTCATCTGACAGCAGACTGGGACAGCCACCAGTATGGGGCTATCCAAATCAGCTGACAGGGACCACCTGGAACTCAAGCCCCCATGTGGCCCCTGCCAGCTGATGGCGCATCAGGACCACTTTGGGCAGTCCCTGCCAGCTGACAGGAGAGTGGGATTGACCTAGAGAATCAAGCCCCAGGGCTGTTCCAATTTCTCATCAGCTGGTAGGAACTACTCCAGGACTGTAATCCCAGGGCAGTCCCTACCAGCTAGCAGGAGATCAGGGTAGTCCTGCTGCTCAAACCCCAGGGCCATCCCAATCAGCTGAACACCAATTGCCAGGGATCACCCTGGAATTCCAGTCCTAGGACAGTTCCTGCCAGCTGATGGAAGATTGAGACAGCCCCAGGGCTCAAAGCCTGAGGTCATGATGATCTACTGATCATTGGCTAGCAGGGACTGCCTCAGAGCTGGAGCCCCAGTGGCAATCCCTGCTAGCCAACTGCAGATCGGGACTGCCCCAGGACAGTCCTCATCTGTTAATGATCAGTTGATGGTTGGCCAGCAGCAGTGATCACCTCATGGTGGGGAAGGGTTATTTGAATGGCCCCAAGATTCTCCAGAGCCAGCCAATGAGCAATGACTATCAGGCACCCAACCCTTCATGATCCTGGGCTCCCCCTGCACCAGCAATATGGCATAATGGAGATCTGATGCGTGATCCCAACAATAACACCTCCTACTATGCACATGTCATGGGAAAGCACAATTGTTGGGATCACGCATCAGAGTCCATTACACCTTTAACTGAACAGTAAAATCAGAGTCTTGGACAGCTTGCCTCAGAAATCAAAAAGTGCTGGGGTGGGCTGAAATGGCAGCTGGATGTATTTGGCACTTGGCAAAGCTGAGAGATAAGCCACTGCACTTTAGGCACAGGGGTTAGTCCTACATAGCTGAAATGGAAGCTTTACATAGGAAGATCTCACAAAACACCAAGCCCACACCACAGCTTGAACAGGCAAGTGAATCTCTTCTGCTACATATAAGAATGGCTCCAACATGGCACACATGTCTGTTCTACCCCTGATGGCCAATTCAGCAAATGAACCACAATAGAGACCATCCTTGAATTGTAGGATTGCTGATGATTCAGCACACCTGCTGTGAGGGGGAGGATGCACAGATTCACATGCAGTATCCTCCTCACTGGAGAACCACCCTAGTAGATCAAGACGTTCCTTCTAAACATGTCAAAAAAGTCCATAATCTGACCCGTGAAACAGGCTAGTAGGCTCATATATATATATATATATATATATATATATATATATATATATATATATATATATATACACACACACACACACATGCCCTGCCTCACCTTGCACAGGAATTGTGAAACAGGAGATACAGGTAGGAAAACTAAGAGTTCCCCACAGGATGAGTAAGTCAACAAATAAGCCCTCCCTATAATTTTTTGTTGATGCCCAAGGCAAATTGTTCAAAATAATCTTCTTGGTCATTTTCTCAGTTTGAGAAAATAGAGTCCCTGATTTCCTACCAACTGTCCATTAAGGCATTTTGACATTTCAGAGGTCCACTTCCAAGAAGCGTATTGCACAATACACCAGTTCCAGAAACTGACAACTTCTGCACAGGGGGGCATATCTTCATAGATTCATAGATGTTATGGTCGGAAGGGACCTCAATAGACCATCAAGTCCGACCCCTTGCATAGGCAGGAAAGAGTGCTGGGTTCAGATGACCCCAGCCAGATGCCCATCTAACCTCCTTTTGAAGACCCCCAGGGTAGGGGAGAGCACCATCTCCCTTGGGAGCCCATTCCAGACCTTGGCCACTCTGTGAAGTTCCTCCTTACGTCCAGTCTAAATCTGCTGTCTGCTACCTTATGGCCATTATTTCTTGTGACCCCCAGGGGCGCCTTGGTGAGTAGAGCCTCACCAATTCCCTTCTGTGCCCCCATGATAAATTTATAGGCAGCCACAAGGTCGCCTCTCAACCTTCTCTTGTGGAGGCTGAAGAGGTCCAGGTGCCCCAGTCTCTCCTCGTAGGGCTTGGCCTGCAAGCCCTTAACCATATGAGTGGCCCTTCTCTGGACCCTCTCCAGGTTATCCACATCCCTCTTGAAGTGTGGCACCCAAAACTGCACACAGTATTCCAACTGCGGTCTGACCAGCACCAGATAGAGGAGCAGTATCACCTCCTTGGCTCTATTTGTCACGCACCTGCTGATGCATGATTAAGTGCAGTTAGCTTTTCTGATGACTTCATCACACTGATGACTCATATTCATCTTGGAGTCCACTAGGACGCTAAGATACCGTTCTGCTTCCATGCTACCAAGCAGGTCATTTCCTAGGCAGTAGGTGTGCTGGACATTTTTCCTCCCTAGGTGCAGCACTTTGCATTTCTCCTTGTTAAACTGCATTCTATTGTTTTCAGCCCACATGTCCAACCTGTCCAGGTCTGCCTGTAGTTGCTCCCTGCCCTCCAGTGTGTCCACTTCTCCCCACAGTTTTGTGTCATCCGCAAACTTGGACAGAGTACACTTCACTCCCTCGTCCAAGTCACTGATGAAGACATTGAAGAGTATCAGTCCAAGGACCGAGCCCTGTGGGACCCCACTGCCCACGTCTTTCCAGGTCGATACCGACCCATCCACCATCACTTTCTGGCTTCGACCCTCTAGCCAATTTGCCACCCACCGGACTGTGTAATCATCCAAGTCACAGCCTTTTAACTTGTTCACCAGTATGGGGTGGGATACCGTACCGTTCACCAGTATGGGGTGGGATCTTGTACCTCTTTGTTTCGTAATGGAGAGTATCATGATAGTATCATCTCAAGATGGACCCACCAACATAAGTTAAGAATAGCTGACAGGTTCTAAGTACCAATCTGAGCTCCAGAAAGTTAACGTGCAGTTTTACGTCCTCAGAAGACCAAAAAACCATTGTAAGCGGGCTGTCTAGCCTGCTGTATTCTGCAGGAAGATTTGCTTCCTGAGGAGCTCCTCAGCCAGTCTTTCCAAGACGAATAAGTCTTTTAAACAAACAAACCCAAATCCTTCTGCCCTATCCTAGACATGAGGAAGGGAGTCTATTCTGCTTTGGCCTCAGCCCAGCAGCATGCAGCTGGTATGTCTGTTGTGGTGGAAGGGGAGGGGGGAGGGAAGGGGCACAGGGGGGACAGATAAACGCCCCCGGTGCTGAGGGGGGGGGGTCAGGGACAGGCACCACCCAACTGGGATGGAGCACGGCAGGGTATGGAATGGAGACACAGCTCATCGAGGGAAAAGGAGGGGCAGCTCCCCCTGCTGTGTGCACCCCAGGAGGACACAGCTGGGGGGGTACCCCCCCAATCTGCGTGGGGTGAGGCAGGGCAGGGCGGGGCGGGGCAGGGCGGGCAGGCTGCGGGCTGGAACTCGGGCTTCTGTAGGCTGGAACTGGGGCTGCACTCGGCTCTTCCTGGTGGGGGCTGGGCTCACCACAGGCAGCAGCAGCAGCACTAGGAGGAGTGCTATGGAGTGTGCTACAGCCACCCCAAATTTCACCATAGCCCCAGCTCCCAGCACAGCCCCAGCTCTTCCCGGCATAAAGTGGCAGCACTGGGAGTAGGGCTATGGTGAAATCTGGGGTGGCTGTAGCCCCCTTCCTGAAACTGCCACCTACCCCAAGCCTAGCCCCCACCGAGAAGAATCCACTGCAGCCCTCCTGCCCTGCGCAGATCCAGAGACACACGTGCTCTCCCAGGGTGCATGCAGCGGTGGGATCCACTCCTCTCCAACAAGCCACAACTCCTTCCCACGCCCTACCCCAGCTAGGCAGCACCTGCCCCTGACCCCTCCCTCTCTCACCATGGGAGGCATTGATCTACCACCCCCCCATGCCCCTTCCTTCCCCTTCCACCACAAAAGACTTACCAGCTGCATGCAGCTGTATTGGAAATTGGATCGGTATCGGGTGATATGTCTCCTTAAATATCGGCTATCGGTGCACCCCTACCGAGTGGTCTTTCTTAAAAGGACAGACAACCTGTTATACCATATATCACTAAAATACATCACTAGCGATATCGTATGGCAGACATGAACTACTGTCACGGATGTCTTGGAGGAAAGGAAAGAGATCTCTTACAAAAGTTACTGCTGTATCAGTGCAAAGAGGGGCACGAGCAGGGCTATGGGTGGCCTTTAATTTTAATCATAGATTTTGGTATTTTTATCAGAGAATTTGCATTTTTTTTTTTAATCAGAGAAAACCAGGATCCCTGGTTTCAAATTCCTTGAAACACTTTTAATACAAAACACGGACTGGTCCACTCCCTTCTTTTCTGTTAACTAACACTCCTGCCTAAAGATGAAGGTATATTACAGAAACAGAAACCCTGCTTGTTGTTCAAAATTAAGGAGGTTGGAATAAGATCACTTTTAGATGCCTTATAGCTAGAACAGGATCTAGCCCTACATGTTTCCAAAATTATAAGCTAATTTCCATGATACTTCCCTTTGTTACTTCAAGAACCAGGAACCATGAGTTTGCTGTCTAGTTAAAAAATATGCCAACATTTTTCTATGTAGAGATATTTACTGAAAGAATTTCTTCCCTCAAAACTAACTGAAATATTTTGAATACTTTATTTTCACAAATCAAACAAGTTTGTTTCTCATTAAAATGACAGTCTCCCATTTCACTGCCTTACAAATTAAGCTGGCATTGATAATAAGTGTTTTCTGAATGGACATGCGTGTCACTCAAGTTAAGGAAACAAATACTAAAGCGTAATTAGATTTAATGAGTAGAATCTGTTGCAAAAAAGAATTAGTTACATTTTTCTTGAAAAAAATCCTAATGTTTTTGATATTTTTTCAAACTTTGGAATCAGCACAAATGGCTAAATAAAGTCTCTGTTCAATCAAAGATACAAGTTAATACACTGTGTTCACGTTGCTGAAGGGTGCATAGATGAATTTAAAATCAGATGCTAGAGTTGACTACACAGTAATATATAACACGTAATTTTTATTAATCAGACACTTGCTTAAAGTGGCAACTCAGTGACTTTGAGAACTATTCTCAGCATATGCATCTTCTACCAAAAAGTCAGATACTGTTTTGTCTTGCAGTGCTTAATAATTCTTAAAACTGTAATTCCTACAGGGCTGCTCCTTGTGTTTCAAAGCATGTGAACTGGCCAGATAGAGCCAAATACATACCTATAAAGGCATGCTTGGCTCCTTGGTGTTATTTAAACTGCGTATACTATTGTAGTAAAAACTATTACCAGGATCACCATTTGTTAGTCAGATCTGCAATGTCAGGGAAATCTTGTAAGAACCCTCTCTGCTTCCAGGTTACTAGCAGTGGTCAAGAGCACTTCTATTTCAGCTGTACTGGTGACAAGGCAAGATCTTTTTCTTTCCAATACTGACCACAGTATGTTTATCCATTCCACCCCCACCATCCTTCAACATAAAACCAGATCAGTGCAATTAAGATGTATCTAAAGATCATTTGGAAACTTTGGGTTGTACAAAATGAGTCATGTGTTTGTTTGGTGGGGCTTCTCACAGGCAACACAGTCTTGTTTTCAGCTACCATAATTAGCTGCTCTACTGAATTCTAGGCATGACTTCGGATATTAGATTGTATGGTTTTACCCTGCTGTCAAACCTGCCTGGAATGAGCCAATTCAAAACAGGAAACAACTTACAGAATATTCTCAGTGAAGGGCCCATGACAGTGTAATGAAATTCCACTTCTGTCTCAAAAACTATAAGCTTATTGGCCAAATCTTCTTGCAAAACTATTTGCTCAAGCTTTAAACAAGGGAACGGGTTTGACAACATGAAAACTGTTATTCCTCGTTGCATTACAGAAGTGAGGACTGTTGTAGTCTAAAAGCTGTCCAGGAGCCGACTAAATAAATATTATTACCAACCCGAAAGAAACCTGTTTTCCAGTTTTTCTCTTTAGGTGTATTGCATAATATTGTTTTACAGAGCTTCTAAGGAATATTTCAAACCTTTTGTTAGAAAGGGCAAATAGAACTGGTGCACCTCCCATGTTTTAGTTTTGTGAGAACTGGGACAAGTTACTCCCATTTTGGCACATGATATTCCAGGGAGGACCTTTGTTCCATTCTTCTGAGACCATACATTGGGCAACATCAGAACAAAATACAAAGACAAACTTCTTAGGCATCAGGAGAAGTGAGAACATCAGAAGCTAAAACTTGTGTAGGTGTATTATCAGTCCTACTATCCATCTGTCATAAATCTTAGATGTTCCTGTACATCACCCACTGACAGAGCTGTCTGCTAAAGCAAAAAACCATTATGAAATGTTCATTATATATTAAAACTTCTCCCCTTCCTGGGCATTTGTCATGGAGAGACTAAATCCCTTGTATACAAAGAATTGTGCTGTCACCTTATGTGATCAAAAAATAGGAAAGAGGTTTATTTGATCAATGGTGAAACCACACTAAGAGGTCAATAGGAGGGACTGGCATTTTTACATATTTTTTTTTACAAACTTTACAGGGGTTCTCATAGGATATATAGACATTTTTTTTTAGTCCACTAACATTTCAATTTGTTGTGGTTTTTTTTTTTTAATTTCAGAGGTTTTTTTGTTTTTTTTAAGGTATGTTAAAGACTGAGTTTACAATTAATTGAACAGACAGCGTACAAAAGGCTTTTAGAACTATACCATATGGTCTAGGGAAAGGAACAATCTGGACTATCCACATTTCAATCTGCAGGCTTGTCCACCTCTATAACACATTATAGTGCTGTAATAAAATATTAAGATAGAAATGTAAAAGTGAAAATAATCTATCTTTTACATTACCAGGCAACAAGGCATCCAACAAATAGCCCAATACTTTTTATAAATACTTATTTAAACTTCTGGAATGTTGGTATGCAGATGCAGACATTATCACGATGGTCCCCTATTCTTTTGACACAATATTTCTACAGGGATATGGGTGGCTATTCAATGTGTGCTTCAGAATTTATTTTTAAAAATACAAGTTTACATGGGGTATATTGGCAGGGATTTATGTAACAGATGACACATTTTTGGAAATCAAATAAAGGTAATAGGGAAATACCCATTGTTGCCTAGTGAAAGACTAATCACATGGTCACAGCTGGAACCTATGTAAATAATTCATTAATAAAAAAAAAAACCTATTATAGCATTCATTTTTGCTACTTTTCAACTATCTTTGTTTAAAAAAAGCTTTTAATTCTCTGTACAAAATACATATTTTTAAATTATTCTATAGTACATAGCAAAAGTTATTAAACAAACAATAAAATAGCTTCTAAAGGCAGCATTAATGATGAACACAGATCCATATATTTATTATGAATTATTTTCTGTGCAACCATAGACTGTGTTCCTATGTTTCTAGGTGAAAGAAATGGGCACATTTACAATACAATACATACAAATTGAGCAGAGTCAGAGATCTTGAAGAAATTAAATGAAACACTTCATAAGGTGTGGTCTAAGAATATATGTTAGATGCCTAGGTATGATGCATCATGTTCAATAAATATCTCTTCAAGGAAGATGCATTAAATAAAGACTGACAGACAAAAGGCATGGAAAAAAACCTAACTATTTAATCAATTTGTCAGAATTATATATCCAGCTGACATCTGCATTTTCTCACAGCAGAGTGCTCTTACATACTCTCTTCCCCGGTGTTCTGACCCCACATTTTCTCTGTCACTCATAAGATATCCAGTAACTTCTTGCTATTGCTAGTTTCAGGCTTCATTGCCAGAAACAGGACGTATGCAATGGCAAAAAAAGCCCAAGAAAACAAAAAACCTCAGGACTGGCAAAATGGAGCCATCCTGTTAGAGGCAGAGGTATTAAGTCACAAAAGGAAATCAAGTATAATTATGAAAATTATTTCCAAACTATCTTAGGTTTCTTGGTGTATCAATTTGTGTGTGTCATTTCTTCCCCACACAATATTACAGGCTAAAAGGCAAACATTTCTTAAGCTAGGGACAGAAGTTACACATAAACCCGTTTAAGTAACCAGAAATTGGTTTAAACTTGTAACAGAACAGAAATTCAGTGCACATAAACCAGTTTCGAAAAGGCTGTTTGATGCAGTATCAGACCTAACTGCTTTGGGTCAAACCAGGTTATGAAACTTCTGTCCCAGACCCCTTCCTGGTTCAAGTTAAATCAGAGATCCCCAGGATGCTTTGCAGCCCTGGGCTGTGCTGTGCTGTCTGCTCTAGCAGAAAAGGTAGGAGGAAGAGACTGCCCCTCCCCAGGCAAACCCCAACAGGGGCCTGGGGCCAAGGAGGGGGGTTACACCCCGCTTCCACCAAGTACAGAGTTGCCCTGCCCTGCTAAACTTACTGAAACTTAGTGCTGACTGTGACTGTGGACTACAAATCCCAGAGGCACCTGGAAGCAGGAAGAGGAAGTGATGAGCAACCCTGCAGAGTCCTGCTGCTGTAATACTGGACTGAAAATCCCAGAGACCTCGGGGCTGCAGGAAGAGGATGCAAACATACAGTCCATGCTGGCTACATGCCACAGAGTGATACTCTAGCACCCCCCAACTTCTAGCCTAAGCCACTGCAGACATGTAACTGCATTTCCTGAATCAAAAGTAGATGTGTGTCCAGTTGTTCCTCAGCCTAATCTCTAAAGCTTAGACTAACCTGCAAAGACTGAATCGATTCAGCCTCACACTTTTTGACTGTCTGTACTTAGCCTTAGAGATTTGGAATTTCTCCGTAGCACTGAATAAACTGATGTACCACGTGACACTTGGATTGCCAAAATATACACAATTTTTCTCATGCCTGGGTAGAAAGAGAAATACCACACCTGAATTACTTATTTATCCAACAGTTAATGTTGCCCCTTATCAGTTTGACCAGTTCATTCAATTTAAAGCCTTTACTCTATAGCATGTTAATATTTATTTTAAAAAGATATTCTTTGGAATCACCTCTTATCTTGAAGGTAGGACAATGTGGCAACTTGTAACTAACTGAACCAGTCAGTCCCTGAGCTTTAGTAGGCAACATATGAGTTTATCAGATTCTATCCTTCCATGAGCACAGAGGTTGTAACCTGTATTTGTCTGAAGTCAGGCAGAAGGCAAGTCAGAATCTGAAATAGTCTGTTGCCTACCTGAACTCATGCCTATCTCTGAACCCATTAGTCACTAAGGAACCACTATGCCCAACCTTTTGTCTGACTTCAGACTAATATGGCTTACCATCTCTGTGATAATGGAAGGCACCACACTCAGCCAAATAAAGTGGGCTGCAATCAATCTCCTAACACCATATTTTCTCACATACCACACATCCCTAAATAACATACAACCATGTTTTTGGGAAGTCAGAATGGAAAAAAAAAAAGATTTTTCCAGAGTTATGGATGTATAGAACAAAGGTAAAGCCTAATTTTTAGCTCATTCACATTCGCTCAATCAGGAGAAACCAAAGGTGAAGCTTTTCCATTGGCAAATCTATGAATTTGAAAACAGCTAAAAACAGTCTGTAGGGCTATGAAACAGAAGAGAGAAAAGAGGCACATCTACATGAGACACTAACTGCGCAGTAGCCTAATAACACTGCACAGAAGTGTGCCAGACAAAAACCACATTAATACAATACTGTGTAGTAGCGTTAGGCTACTGTGCAGGAAGCGTCGCTAAAAACCCATGTACCAGCACTAATGTGCAGTAGCATAAATTACTGCTCGTTGATTTAGTACTTGGTTAATCAAGCACTAAACTTAATCCACAGTAACTATGGTGCATCAGTGAACATGTAGACGCACCCAAGGAGTAGCTAACAGCAAAACTGCCAAAAGAAAAATTAGCTTGATCAGTGGAACAAGAAGACCATTAAAAAGGAGAGACAGTCGTTAATACTTATGGAGTAAAGAACGATAAGCCATTAAGGCAAATGACTTCCCTAGCTGCCTAAATAGAAATGCTGCTGCTGCTAGGCAACTGGTTTTAAACTTTTGGTGCAGCTGGAATCAAAGTGGGATACTTCTATTCTGGAAAGAAAATCAGTTTCCCCACTTTGGACATATACCCCAATTTTGGAAGGCTAATTCTTGGGAAAACAGTGCCTGACATATGCAAGTATGGTATTTAAAATCTCTTTATTTGAAATAGCAAGGATTTTCTACAATGATATCTTTTATTGGACCACATCCATAACTGGGATAGAGTTACACAAACTTTTGAACGAGGTCTGAACACTGAAAGCCAACACAACACAGTAAAAAAAAGTAACAGGAAAGAAAGAAATTCCTAGGGGTAGAAGACAAACAATTAGCAGAACAAAAGAAGCTGATTAGTGAGAGATCAAGGCCAATCAAAAAGGGGGAGGGTCTTTTTCGTCTTACATTCAAAAGCTTGCCTAACTCTATCCCAATTATATAGTTGGTCCAAAAGAAGATATCACTGTAAGAAATCCTTGCTTTTTGCGTAATTCCTGAACCATCAGGCTACACCACCCCCATAACACTACCATACCATTTAAAATAAGTCACACACTCATAGGGCCTTTGCCCATTAAACTTACTGTGTCAGGGAAAAGTGGCTTTTATTTAATCTTGGATTTGCAGTCATAACACCTAAAATATGTTCCAAGGTCTACCATAGACTTCTTTGGGATGTTAAGTATGCTGCTGATCTTTCAGAGACTTACGTGAGTGGTCTCAATGAAACCAGTTCAGAGTATTCAAAGGTATTAATTTAAGCACCTGCTTAATTTTTTGCAAGATCAAAGCCTTAAATTTCTCAGTGTCCCAGTTCACTATATACATCTTACCCCACAAGGATACTATAAAGATGTAGTCCTTAAAAGGACATGTTTTGACTTGAGTATTTTGACTCAGCTATTGTCCATTTTGGATAGGTTGTCCATGTGGATAGCTAAGTCCATTTTGGATAGGTTGATCTTTAAGTAAAATACATCTGATTTTTTTAAATGCACTTAAAAAGTTAAGAGAAGGTTCTCTGGGTAAATCTAATATCTTTTATTAGACCAACTCAAATAGTTGGAAAAATTCTTCTTTGTAAGCTTTCAGGTATAAAAAGTTAAAGGATTTTTCTGCTCCCCTGTTAATGTTTATAAAGATAAACCAAAGAGAAACCAACTAACAAAATGACTTTGTAAAGGAAATAAAACTGTACATAAATGAAGTGAAACTGAACTAACGTCAAATTCAGAAAGCAAATAAACAAGTAAAAGAAAAAAATATTTTCCTATTAACTTCTACTAGTTTTACAATTTATCTTTGGTGCTCTTTGTAACAATAGGTACAATTTTCAGATAGAAATGTGACTTTCAAATTGACTATGCCCCTTTCACGTTTCTAAAGCATTTGTATTATATAAGAACCATGCAAATTAATAAAATATTGAAAAAAGTGGGTTCTCATATGTAAAGAATCTACATTTCAGAAGACATCCTTCATGTAAAAATAGTATTTTCTGCTCTCGCTCTTTTCAAAGCAAAAAAAAAAAAAAAAAATGAAAGCAGTATTTTAAGCAAGGGAACAAAATGTTGTAGAATCACCCTAACAAATTCTTCCCTTTCACATAATGCACTGGACAGCCACAGCTACAATATCAGCCTTGCATCACTGCAGAATATATCGAATTGTGCAGAATTTAACAGGTTAGTTTATTTAGCACTAACTGTTGGCTTGATCTATTATCTCAAAATTTATTAATGAGGCTTAATGGGTTTGAATGCTTTTTAAAATTAAAAATACATCATTTAAAAGTGCTACAAGACTACACATTTTCTCCAATCATCTAAACGTGTCTAGAGTAGGTATAAGTCTCTGTGCATATTGGCATGGCAGGATGTCAATGGCCATACTGCAACCCAAGGTTTGTTAATGGCCACCACACTTTATATCAGAAACCAACCACCCACACCAGCTACCTTGACACCACCAGTTTTCACCCTTCGCACACTACCAGATTCATCATCCACAGCCAAGCCCTATGTCATACTTATCTCATCTGATTTCACCCTTCCTTTCCTTTTTCATGTCCTTGTGACAAGGGTTTTAGCAGAATTTGCAGATTTAATTGGAATCTGACAGTTCGTAGAGCACTTCTGCTATAGTAAACTTGCAACCTCTAGGCTGTCAATCATGCGCTTTAGTGCCTGCACCACCCCAGCCCCATCTGATTCCATGAATCAGGATGAACATCTTAAAGAATCTAGATCAGGGATTCTTACAATTACAATACAATCCAAAACAGTAGTGACTCAAATCAAAGCCAGACTCGCACCTCGCTCCAACCTACTACAATACCAACCTTAGGACAAGGACAACAGAATCCCTCTTGTTGTCACCTGTAGTCCCCACCTTAAACACCTATGATACATCATTAATGACCTCCAACCCCTCCTGGAAAAAGATGACAGTCTCAACATAGCCACAGAGGACAAACCTGGCCTGGCTTAGAAGCTCAAATAGCATCTATCAAGCAGCAGACTAACTCTCATCTTCACTGAGGCACCAGACCTTGCAATGGACCAAAATGCCTGCTGTGACCCCACATTAATACACACCACCTCACTGCTAAACCTAATAACAATAAGCATAATGTGAGGTTCATTCAACTGCAACTCTACAAATGTCATATATGCTATCACCTGCTTACAGTGCCCCTCTAATGTAGACAGCAGAGGGACAGGATGATCTACACATGTAAGACTGAATGAACACCAATCTGACAAATTCCAGACAGAAACAAGGCCTGCGACTGAACATGTCAACTTTCCTGGGCTTTCTAACACTAACCTTAGGGTTGCTGTTCTCAGGTAGCAAAATTTAAAAAAACAGTTTCAACAGGAAATTTCAGAACAAGAAATCATTCACAGCCCAACTGTGATAAGTAGTGTTTAAACTGGGTGTAGCAGGAGGCTTAGTGCTCCTGCTTGCTACTTTAAGAGAAAGTAAGCTGTGTGAGAAGCAGCCTACAGGTGTGGCAGGAGGCAATTAGAAGCCACATGACCTACAGGGGTTGGGCTAGCAGAATATAAACCTGGAGCCTGAGCTGGGCAGGCAGTCTGAGAGCCATGGAAGGAAGCACTCCTGAGCAGCATGGCTGCAACAAGGCTCCTGACTGATACTGAGCTGGGGTAAGCAAGACTGGTGGCTCAGGGATGGAGACTGTAAGAGTGCTAGTGATCTCAGGTGGCCCAGAAGTGAGGCCAGGGTTAGAGGCAGGGTTAAAGGCCAAGGAGCAGGGTCTGAGCCAGGGTCAGGGACTCATAGTTCAGAAGGGGCAAGAACCAGGATCAGGGACCCATAGCCCAAAAGAGGAAAGAATAAGCAGGACCAGGAAGGGAGCCAGTAGCCCATGTGGTCTCAACTAGTCTAGAAGCAAGGCGCCAGGACCCAGGAATAGGGGTCATAGGGTCAAGGAGGAGATACGGCCAGAAACTGCTCTACAGATCGCCAAGGAGCAGGGCCAGGGCCTAGGCAGAGGGGTCAAAAGCTGAAAAGGGCCACAGCTGGAGACTGACAGGGACAGGGACCCACAGCCCAGAGGAGGGCAGAGGCAAGACCAGGGGCCCAGTGCCATCAAAGTGAAAAAGGGTCAGGGACCCAGGGCCATACCCAGGAGAAGCCAAGATGGGTGAAGTGCCCAGGCACAGGCAGGAGACAGAAACCTGAGCCCAGGAGGAGCAGAGGATGCAGGCCTGTTCTAGTGAGTGATGATCAATAACAACTGCAAGGTTTAGGCATGGCGAGAACGAGAAATTAGGAGGCCATATAATTAGCCCTTAAGGCGATGAGTAGGGACACCTATACTCATGAGCATGAGATCTGGCCTACGGAGCCCACCCTTTTCAAAAAGTATAATTACAGCAAGGCATAGTAGGTGAGCTGAAGAGGAGATAGCCCCTGTCACCTCTGCTTGTTTCAGAGCTAAGAGGACTCCAGGGGCTTCGTGGCCACCCCAAGGGAGGACCCTGGTACATTGGGAGTGTGGATTATCTCATTACCTAAATAATCTTGTGACCCCTTTGTTCCTGTGGATTTCTGGCTTCCTTGCCTCTTCCAGCCCCCTTCCTTCCTTCTTCTTCCTTCTCTCTTTTCATCTTTTGTATTCAAATCACTCAGTCTCCTTTATATACTGCTCTACACTTGTCCTTTCACAGCATCTGATGAAGTGAACTTGAGTTCACAAAAGCTTATGTTCTCTCTCTCTCTCTCTTTATATATCTATAGCTATATAAAAAAAAAAAAAGATCTTAGTCTATAATAATGTTTCTCAACCCATGGGTCACGACCCAAAAGTGGGTTGCAAGAATACATGAAAGAGTCACAAACAAACTTTAAAAATGGATTCTCCTTTTAAAGGAGAAAATGAGGGAAACTGTGGCACATTAACATTAGAGACAGAGACCCATATAGAGGCAGACCCATATATCTATTTTATAATATCCAATGAAAGACTTGGGTTCAAACCTCTGGTCTGAATTAGGCAGAGCAAGGAGTTAAATGTTCATCTCCCACATTCCAGGTGACTGCTCTACCCACCAAACCATTGCTGTGCTGGGATGAGGTCCCTCTCACACTCTATTGTTAGAGCTTGTTCGTCTATATAAAATAATTATCATGCTTACCCAAATCTAAAGTAACTTCAAACTTAAGACTACCCCTGAATAATAGATTCTAGACACAGAAAATGTATACACTTGTTAAAATTTTCCATGTATGAGACGTAGTTATTGCAGGGTCATCTTAAATTCTTCCCACCCCACCACTGCAGTAAGGCACGCAATGGCAGAAGAGCAGGAGGTGGAAAGAATCAAGTGTCTTGACTCCTGCTCCTTGCCACTTGTCCCCCCCACACTTGCTCCTCTGCTGCCTGCCCCTACAGAGCTGGCATGCCCCATACCTGCCCACCCCTAGTGTTTTTACTCCCTGGCAGCCTTCCTGCCCCTGCCTGCCCTATGATGCTTGCAACCCCCACATCTTGCCCCCGCTTGAATCCACTGCCATCTGCCACCCACCATTTGCTCTGCCACAAACCTTGCCACCTCCCACTTGACCATTCCACTGCCTACCCCACTCCCTAAGCTTTTGTCAACTTTTTCCCTCCATATAGGTGGAAGAAAACACACTGAAAAGACTAATGCTGTTTAGTTTAGGCAAGGACTGAATTAATCTAATGCATTATGTAGACAGTAAATTAAGCTGTCTTGCTTATACTTCTTATGAGAACAGGGGAGCATTCAGTGGAACTTCAGTAAGCCTATGGAACTCACTGGCACAAGATAACATAGAAG
This sequence comes from Alligator mississippiensis, assembly GCF_030867095.1. NCBI lineage: Eukaryota > Metazoa > Chordata > Crocodylia > Alligatoridae > Alligator > Alligator mississippiensis. The sequence continues at coordinate 231,905,942 of NC_081827.1, read as the reverse complement.
TTAACTGAGTTAGATTTTTTAATGATAATTAAATCTATAAAATCATAAGACAGAAATTAAAAAAAAAACAAAGCAATGCTAGAAGTCTTAATTCATCAGAACATAAGACAGGAAGCTTATAAAAAGGGTCTGATTTAGTAGACCAATTAGAATGAATCTGTTTTCACTTTGACTACACCAAAACTAGAACCAGTTTGACTAAAGGTGTGTTTTTAAATTGATTTAATTTAACCAGTGCACAAACCTCTGTGCATACACCCATATCAATTTAATTTAAATCTCAGATACCTTACCAACTTATTTTAAATTGAGGCAAGCCACTCAAACTAAGTAATGGTTCCCAAGGTTTTGTACATTTATCTAAAGCAATTTTTAATTATTTTAAATTAAAATAGTGCAATAGATTATAGACAAGCTTTAAGATTTTTAGTTAAGCAGAAACGTGAGGGTAGGGGTATAACAAATGCCGTGGTAAAAATGCAATTTGTTGAAAATACTAGTAGTTTTAAACAGCTGACTTTCCTTAACTTATCTCTAATAACAGATTACATGATTTACTTCTCTTGGATTGGGAAGGAATACAAGTCCTCACCAATATTAAACAACATTTTTCCTACTTACCCTTATCCCATTATCTTTTATCTAAAATATGTTTCTTTACAGAAACAGTAAACTAACATGCAACACATGTTAGGCATCACATATATTTATTGACAAGCTGCTTGAAAGACCAAACCTAAATGAAAAATGACAGCTCTAGACCAGGGGTGGGCAATTATTTGGACCCAAGGGCCACACAGGAAGTTTTGATCAGCTGTCACAGATTGGGTCAGCACCCCTCCAACTCACCAAAACTCCCTATGGAGCTTTGGGTGGATAGGGAGCAGTGTTCGGGAGCAGGGCAGGCATGATGCACTCCCTACACACTCTGCCCTGTGAGGGGGGCTGGGGGTGCATGCAGTTGTGTGCGCACGGGGGTGGGGAGTATAGAGAGGGAGGGGGAGGCAGGGGCACATGCAGCAGAGCTCAACTGGTTGGTGACTGCTCCCACGGCACTCTGCATGGGGCTGAGCCCCACCTGCAGCAGCTCATGCTATGCTGCTGCCCACACCTGCCAGCCCCAGCCCTGGCCCCAGCCTGGGTGTAGCTTCTGGCAGGACTGTTCCCAGTGTGGCTGCAGCCAGCCGGTCTCTTATCTTCACCGGGAAGTGAGGGGAGCAGAGCAGCACTCGGCCAGCTGCAGGTGCACCAGGAACAGCCCCACCAGAAGCTACACACACTGGCCAGACCCAGGTTCAGTCCCAGGCCAATCGGGCTATTCTCCTCCTCTCACCTCCAGCTGCATCTGCTACTCCTGCTCCTGCCATGCCACTCTAGGTGGGCAGGAAGCTTCAGCTAGATGGCTCCTGCCCAGTGTGTGGAGCTCTGGCTCTAACTCCTAATCATCTTCCACCCAGTCCCCCCCACCCAGCACAACGAGCAGCCAGCCACAAGCAGGAGGAACGCATACAGGAGCTGGAGCCAGAGTTCCACATGCTGGGCAGGAGCCACTTAGCTGAAGCAAAGGGGAACCGAAGAGCCCTGCCAGCCCAGAACCCAGCTAGCACATGCAGCTTTCGGTAGTTGCCCAGGTGCTGCTCTGCTCCCCTCACCTCCAACAGCAGCATCTCCTCCCACTCCTACCCCTGCTGCACCATTCTGGGCAGGCGCGGGGAAGGTTCAGCTGGGTAGCTCCCACTGGAGGTGAGGGGAGGAGAGCAGCATCCAGGCAGCTGCAGCCGCACTGGGAGCAGTCCCGCCAAAAGCTGCATGCTGGCCGGGACCCAGGCACATGGAAGCATGATGCAAACTGCACGTGGGTGCAGCCCCATGTGAAGCACCACAGGGGCAGCCATGAGCAAGATCCAGCCGCCAGGCTATATTTTGCCCACCCCTGCTCTAAACTAAGGACAGAAAAACAAGACAGAGAAACTAGTAAAACTCAGAATGAAATACAGGTCTCAATATTTTTGACAATAACTAGATATATTAGGCCAACATCACCTAATAGCTGTTATTAACTAGATTTTATTAATTTTGCTTTACTGTTAAATTGTGAGCCATTGCTTTCCTTACTGTCCAAATGAACAGTTTCAAACAACATTTTTTTGTTCGTTAGGGATTGATTTGAAAAATTGCCTAGTATCATCATACCACTATGACTTATCTAAAATGCTTTTTTTTTTTTTTTTTTTACATTTAGAACAAAATAAGTACACTCAGACACTTTAAGTTAGGTGCCTAAATCTCTATTAAATCACTATGGCTTATGAGATATGTACAGACAATTTTTCTGATATGTAGGAACAACATAGATTAATTATTTGTTGGATTTTAAACTAATTTATTGATATGTACTATTCAGGAAAAAAAATAAGTAGTTAAATAATGCACTTAAATTGATAGGCAGGCAGATTTTCAAAAACTAAAAGCTTAGCTCCTCAAAAGGTATGCAAATGCTCAACTCTTACTTCCCTATTGAATTAGCTGTGAAACACGACTCAACTTCAAATTTGATTCCAATGTAAACTGCATATCTAAACAGGAGTAAAAACTTAACTATCTTTGAGGATATGGGCCTAACCAACTACAGCTTCTATTAAGACATGGGGATCTGGACGTGTTCCTTTCTTGAAAAAATGAGGCTACTGGAGCCTAAATAGGGATTGAGTGTCTTATTTCATCCCCTTAAATTTAATATTTGTCAGTTTATATCTTGTCTCTGTTTTTTTCTTTTACATCTGATTTTTGTGAGATTAGTGAGATTTCTTTTGAAAAAAAAAAGTAGTGAGCTTGCATGGCAGGTACAGTAGGGTTTTCTCAAATGCTCACAGCTCTACTTTTCATCTTCTAAGACACAAATTCATGTGATCTTTTAACAACTATTTATTTCACACCAAACTAGATATCTCCCTAAAGCCTACCAATATAGCCTCCAGGCACATTTCTTAAATAAAAGCACTGGATCTTTGTATACTTAAAATTTGCATACTAAAGGAATGAATCAACTATCACAGAAATGTTAGTACCCAGTGACAGCTTAGTAAAATGTGTTTTATTCATTTACTTTCCACAATTGCAAAATACCATTTTATCACAGCAATATCAGAGGTACTACTGTTACTCAAGTGATTCCAATCCTCTATATGCAACCAACACATGAGTATATTTAATGCAACTCAGCAGGGCAGAGAAGAATTAGCTGGCTATGTAAACCAGACGAAGATGATAACCTCTACTATAGGCATAACTATTTTCTTTATTCCTGCATAAGAGGTAATGAAATTGTGCAGTGTTTTTCATTTTTTTAGTGTAAATGTGATGCACTACTTTCTGTATTTATAAAATTAAATTATAAAAGTCTCAGTTAACTTACTGCATCCTTCTTATAACTCTTTTGTTGAAAGTAAGACTACTGTCACTTATTGAAACCCATAACAACGCCAAATGACCTTGGTCAGCCACGTCATATGTATGCACAACAATCGACTGCTGAAGAGAGTTCTGTACAGTGAATTTGAAAACGGCAGCAGGAAGGTTGGCCATTCCCAAACTCCACTACAAGGACTGCATTAAGCGGCATGTACAGTCATCCGGGCTGGACTTAAACGTCCTGGGAGGATACAGCCCATGATAGGCAAGCTTGGCACTCCGCTATGAAGAAAGCAGAATGAACAACAGAACATCATCATGCCTATTTTCTCCTTTTAAGAGTTCCAGCCTGCAAAGGCTGCTTGGGCCTGGGGGGGGGGAATCAGACAGGGGGCGCCATATGCATGTGTGTGTGCACACATGCATACAGCAGCCAGGCAGCCTGGAAAGCAGGTAAGTCTATGGGGATAAGGGGAGAGCAGATTGAGACCCCCACAGTGGGGGAGAGTGGGAGGGAAGGAAGGAAGGAGAGGGGCAGGGCCAGGGCCACTGGGGCCTGGGTGGGAATGTGTAGCTGCAGGGTCTGGCCAGGGGGCTGTAGGTCAGGAGTGAGGGGCACTGGCACGGCCAGGGGGCTGTGGTTTGGAAGTGAGGGGTACCTGGGGGTTGGGAAGCTGTGGGTCAAGACTGAGGGGCACTGGCAGTGCAGGGGAGCTGTTGGCTGGGGGTCAGGGACACTGGCAGGGCCCAGTGGGCTGTGGATCAGGAGTGAGGAGCAACAGCATAGGCAGATACAGGGCTACTCAGTGCCACAAAATGGGATGGGGGACAGCAGCAGCTGGACCCACATCCTGGTGAATGAAAGGGCAGGGGAAACTCTAATTTTCTATAATAAAAACAATGAAATGCCAAAATGTATACATGTTTATAATGTATTATATTTTACTGATATGAGGCACTGGTAGGCTTCCAGTTGCTTTATAATTGTAAATATATCAAGAAAACATTGTGTTCAACTGATACCTATACACACATACACATGCACACATATATAGGCATTTCATTTTAACCATGGAAAAACGTGGATTTCGGGGGGTGAATTAATCAGAGAATTTGGCATTTTTTAACAGAAAAAAGCAGCTCATTACTGATATTAGCCTCTCTAGCATTCAGTAGACATTGCCTTGTATTAAATAAGACTACTCGGGTCTTGTCAGTTTGTATGCTCTCATTTTTCCTCCAACATGTTTTTAGCTTAAATCAGTAAGGAAAAAAAAGAGAGAGAAAATGAGTGCACTCCCCCATCCTCAAAAGGGATAATTTGTCTGGCATAACCCAATATCACAAAACCAGCACGAGGTTCCACATGAAGTTTATTCTGTGTTAACATCAACAGGTCAAAAACAAGTTTTGACCCCCTCAGAGGCCAACATCAGTAAATGTAGAAAATCACTCTATAAAACATTACCACTAGCTATCAAATAATCTTTTTAAATGGATTACCTCTCTCAAGAGCCTCTCTTAATTATATTTATAAATATGAAATGAAAACATTAGAGTTTGTTTTCAGGATTTTTACATTTTTTTAAAAAGTTACTTAAGCTGCAGCAATAGAGGTATTCCAAAATGTGCATAGTTTTTATCTACTGAATATAAATAAATGCTTCAGAAATAAACTAGTAGTTAATGAGTCACACAATTCTTACTACTGGTGTACAAAACAAATACCACCAATGCTTTCTGTAATATGTTGTCACATCACATGAAATGTTCAGGAAAATGTCTCTTCTAGTCAGTTATCTTCTTTCCATTGAAGTAGAAGACACATGATCTGAATGTGTGTGAAATAATTAGCAAATCAGGTACCCACAAGCAGTGGGTAACTTCTAGCACTGCAGGCTATCTTGACAGCAGGTACTTCACTACCTTTTTAATGACCAGGATCCTAATAAACATGACAGAAGCAGCCAGGAACACTTTCATATTTCATCAATTGAATATGTTTTGAGATAAATATTTTGTTAACATTTAATACTAACACTGGAGTGAGTATTAGCATGTTAGCACTTAAAATATTCTAAAAAGCCATCCTTACTTTTGTGTTTAAATCAGTAGAGGTGTGATCAAGCATGCAAATTCCTTTGGGCTAAGTGCCCTCATCAAAACATCTTATAGGTACATTAAAAATTGAATGGGCATAAACAACTCCAACAGCGCAAAGCATGAAATGGCATTGCAGTGATCTTTGCATTTCATAAACATCAACACTTGGGACAGTTTGCATGGGAATAAGAGAAACTAATTATTGTCTTTTGCTTAAGGGCACGTATGGTGCTCTCTACAGGTATCTCTACTGCTGCTTTTTGCCTAATGTATTGCCTCTTGAAGACTTTTACTGTAACGACTTGCTGATATACTCCAAAGCACTTTTAGTATTACCAAACTGCTTTATATTCAAAGAGAAATGCACTGTAACTTCTGAAAGATGTTGCTGAAAAGAAAGCAGCAGTTGGGAAAACTGTATAAGGTGTGTGAGTGAATAGTATGAAATTACATCCAAGACAAATTAAATTGTAATGTTGATACTTAGTGCACAGACAGAAAATATCAATATTTTCATCAAAAAACTAAACAGCAGATAAAAAGCAGGCATAAATAATAACTAATGTCTTATAGAAAACAATTTAAACCTTTCATTTTGCAGCAATACCCCAACTATTAAGTTGACATCTGATTTAAAAACAAATTTAACTCACAGATTTGTCACATATATCATTTTGTACCAATGTTACTTAAACCCCCCCTGGAGTTTGGAGGTCTCTTTTTGTGAGGGAGAGTTGGGGGTTTTGTTCGCTTGGCATTTTCCCCAAAGCAAATTTCTCTCAATACTATACGGCTACGTAACTGCAAAACATCATCCCAGTGAATGCCTGTTGTATCGAATCTTGATGTTTAATGGTACTTTGATACTGAATAAAAATTATGGCTGGATTCCTGGTCTGGCTGAACTGTGCTCAGTGCTGAACCTAGGTAGAGGAAGATGGGAAAATAAGCCACCTTTTAATGCTGATTCACAGCACAGTTTAGAGCAGAGGTGTGAACTGAAATCAGAGGGCCACATCCCATCCCTTTCAGGAGCCGGCAGGCCACACCCTGTCCATTTCAGCCCCAACACAACTACAGGCAGAAGCTCCAACACCAGTGCGTGAATGACCCTGCAAGGATACAGTGCATATGGGGATGGTGGGATGCACACACATGAGGAACTCTGCAGGGCCACTGTGGCTGTGAATGGCCCTTCAGGGACACTGGGTTGAGTGTGTGAGAGGGAGAGACCCAAAGTGGCAGGGCTTCTGGCCAAAGCCAGGGCCCCAGCTTTCACCAGGGTGCAAGCAACCCCAGCAGCACCATGGTCAGAGGCTCCATCACCATGGCCAGAGCTCTGGCTGTGCCAGTGGTGGTAGGGCTTCCCAAGTGACAGCCTGACCCTTGCTTTGTGCAGAGGCATAGACATCTCTAGCAGCACTGCAGGCAGAAGCCCCTTCGTTCCAGCCACAACCAGGGCTCTGCCCATTATAGACAGGCTTCTCATGAAGGCAGCCAGCACTCCAGTCAGCTGGGCACTGGCAACCCAAGTAGCACTGTGAGTTCTCATGGTAGCAGGCCATGACCCAGGGAAACTAGGGCACTGGCAGCCCCAGTGCCACTGCAGGCAAGGAGGTGGGGCTTCCAGGGCACAGCCAACACCACAGTGGCAGCCAGGGCAGGAGAAACTCAGCAGCACTACACCACAGCCAGAGCCAGCTCAGACATTTTCCTCAGTTTTGACCAGGGTGGCAGGGTTTTTACCCACAGTGTTGCTTTCCCCAGGGTGCTGGCTGCTATCACAGGAAGTTCCACCACTGCAGCCAGAGCTGGGGCAAAAGCCTGCATCTGGATGTCCAGGTGAACAGGCTGGGTCCAACCCACAAGCCATGTTTCACACCCCTGGGTTTGAAACACTATACTTCTCTACATTACAGAAGTGGCCATCTAATGACTGGTCCACTGGCTGAGGCACAGTGCTCTGCAGCCACACACAACACACTTCTGCATGGCTCCAATCTGTCCCTATGTTGGCTTTGGGTCACTGTGGTATTCCCCGATAAACGGAGATGTTCTCACCTGCCACCATTCGGCAATTTAAAATCTCTTTTGCACTGCTAAAGTGGTGCAAAGGTGTCAATCTGCATAGAAAATCTAGGCCACCTACATTTTAACAGCTTTCATTCCCAAAACATCTGAAACTCAAATGATAAAAACAATTCTGCAAAGATTCACTACTTTATTTTAATCAGCAGTTAGACAAGAGTTGAATATTTCAATCACCCCATCATTTTGAAACTGAAGAGGGAATTTTCATGTAGACAAAATGTAATTACATTAGAATACGCCCAGCAAATGAGGGTTAACACAAGGGCTGACAAAGCCATAGGGACTTTAGCGACCACAAGAAGTCAAAATATAAGTTTTAGATCTCGTCAAGTAAAATAACCATGAAATATATTAACAAGATTTAGAACTGGTCTAGCAACAACTTTCAATTAGTAAGTTATTCTTCAAGATTTCCCATCAAGGAACAAACATAGCACAAGCTTGCTTACTTTGCAACTAGATGAGATTATCATTTGAGATGAGATAGCCATAAGATGCATGTGACAGCTGAAAATTGTGTCTAAGGTGTTTGCTGAATGCTGTGAAGATTAGACCAGGAGCTTCTTATCATTTGTTCATGTGTTATAAGCCGTTTGTTGCCACTAAGAGCCTAATTAAAGTTAAAGAGTAATGAGGCCTTGTATGTAGTGAGGCCTAGTAAATTTAGCAAAGCCTTGTAGAAGTAGTAAGTTAGGCCTTGTGGAGTAAAAATTAACCTTATCAAAAGAATGCAAAGGTGTGTACTGCTATTGGTCAGTCCTAAGGAAAGTTTGCAGTGGGGGAATCTGTATGGCTATAAGTTATCAGTATAGCTGAGAAGTTATAAGTCGGCTAGCACATCTGGAAATCATTTAGAAGAGAAATGCAGCTCTGTGAGAAAAGCAACTGATTTAAAGTTAGCTGCTGACCTGGTTTTGGTGGGCCTGTGGATCTTGAGGAGCCTGAAGACTGAATACTAGGGTCCTTCCTGGTACCCCTCGGACAGCACTAATCAGGGACACCTGACTTTGCTAAGTTTTGTAGAAAAGGAACTTGTCGTACATCAGGCAGAGGGGGCTGCCAATAAGTTGCCAATGTGAATTGTTATAGTCTGTCATGGTTGTTTTGTTATTACGCATGGTTGTGTTTTTCTGTTAAGTCAATAAACTTTTCTTACCTTTTTACTCCCAACTACACTCTCAATCCTGAACCCTCCACTGACAGCTGGGACAGATGCATGTCCACAATTCCAGCGTAAACACTTAAAATGTTCCTTCGTTCTGTTCATAGAAAGCTTTTGCTGCTTCATCAACAAGACATTCAAGTTTATTTGTAGGGGGAAAAAAATCCAAATCATTTACGGAGTTAATAAAAAACACATTATTTTAATTCCTAATGGGTATTTTTAATGGACTTCTACCTTTTATTTATTTTTGGCTTTTTTTTTTTTAATCATAAGGTTTAGCAATCTTACATTTTAACTATATGTATAATCCCTTTCTAAAGATGGCTAAACAAATTTGTCCTCAATCACAGTAATGTAAATCCAAACTAATTTTGCTGACTTCCACTGAGCTCCTCTAGATTTACACCAGTTTGAGTGAAAGCAGAATTCACCCAATAACTGAATGTTTTTTTTAGCTTGTAAACATTACTTTCAGTTCTTGAAGTAAAACGCTAGTGTGATTGGTAAGCAATAGTTTCAGTATTACAAATAATGATGTAGCACAAATTCTACAAATGCAAGCTTCCTGAGCAAAACCAACAGGCTCTTTAGATGTTATTTTATAAAAGTTATTTGGTTAACTACTTCCTTGTTGAATGACTAAGGTTTTTCATAATTCAGATTTACAGATATGGGAGGCTACTGAAATATTCAAAGGAAACTTTTTCCCTATGCAGTTTATACCTACTTGCTGAAGTTTACACCAAAAAAAAATAATTAAATGACTGTATTTACCCAAATCCAGCCCCAACCTAGGCCAGGCAGTCACTGTGGCAGCTCTGACTCTGACCCAAACCCCTGCCAGGCAGCAGCAGTGGCCCTGGACCTGGCCAGATAGCAGTGGCGGTGGCCCAGGATTGGGTTGGGGCCAGAGCCACTGCCTACCTGGAGCTGGTATTCAAATCCTAGATGGCACTTTTCTCCCCCGTGCTGAAGGGGTGGAGGGAATCTCATGTTGAATTTGAGTAAATACAGTATATAAAAAGTTACCAGTGACATTCTGGAAACAGCATTAACTCTTGAACAAAGAGCAGTAGGTTGGGGGGAAAAGGAAAAAAAAAAAAAAAAGTAATCAGACAATATAGGTATCTTTACAGTCAGGTATGGCTAACAACCTGAAAACAGCAAGGTAACAATGACATTGGATGGGTACAACCGGACCCAAAGTCTGCTGTTTGTCTGAAAAGTCTTATTCATGCAAGTAACCCTACTGATTCCAATGATGCTAAATGCTTAAGACTGTACTTAAAATTCACAAATAAGTAAGGGTTTCCAGGATTGGATGATCTGTTTGTAGAAAGATGTTTATAGCAAGACATCAGTTCATCCAACATTTATACAGAAGAGTATTTTAAGCTGATGAACTCAAGACTACTTAGTGCATAATGTTATTTAGAGGTGTGTAAGCACTTCCTGAGTGAGGCCCGAGTTTTCCAAGTCAGGGTGCAATTTTTCAATGTGTAACACTGCACATCCCTCAGGTCCTAAATCCACTGCATCTCTGACCTCTGTAAAATATTTATATTCCCTAAAAGCTATTAAAATGATACAGGACTAAAAAGAATGCTTTTCTGATTACTAAGCTATTTTTTTCTGGTACACTGTTTAAATGAAAAGCAGACATTCCATCAATACTTGACCTCGTCAGCATTTTGGGGGGCATCCACAGCACTCCAAACAGCATGGCCAGGCACCATGCCACTGTTCACCTATCCTGCTCTGCACGCACCAGGTCCAGATACAAGTCTGTGAAGTAACCCCTGTCATTGCTCTCAGGGTCCCTGACTGCCTCATTTCTGTCAGACACAAGGAATGGGAGTGCATTGGCCACTGCACACACCTCAGTAGCACTCTCAGGAACAGCATGGAAACAGTACAGACAGGCCCACAGAAGTTCAGCACACAGGGTTGCATGCAGTTAAATCAAAAAGATTTTCTTTTTCTTTTAAAATTTATGTTGGTATCCCAGCAATTCATCTCCCTCTATAAAATGTTTATGGTTTCAATTTTTATGGGGAGCCCAGCAGGCTTCAAATATTGGAGGGCAGTCCTTATTGTCAAAACTGTAAGTTTTACAATGATAGCTTCATTTTTACAATGACAGTTTCACAAAGAAAAAAAATATATATGTTCTAGTTGCCAATAAATAACCTTACTGTAGAAAAATGCCTAACATCAACCAATAAGAAGCTGCTACAAAATCTCAGCAAATTCTTAGCAACTGTAGAATATACTATTTGATTTCATTTAAACTCTTTCATACTGCAGCATCCCTTAAACACATGTAAGGCAATCCAAGCAATGAAAACACAAAAGAATATTTTGGGAAATCTGTATTCCAGTAAGCATCTTTTAAAGTATTTAAAAAAGCATTAGCTTCTTTCATCCAGAAGGTGAGGACATATTTTTAAGTCACAGTTAATTTCTTTCTTCCAGATGCAAACTTCCATCCTGACTCAAGATGAACAGATTGACATAGGGAGTCAGTTTACTGGTTAGATTAGAACTACCAACCCACAGATTCTGGTTTGATTGCTAGTTTTACACTCCCTGAGTTAACATAGGTCAAGAGCTCTGTTGATGTCATATACTGAACTCGTAGGGAAAGACCTTACTTCAGCTCTTGTACCTGTCTGACAGATCACCTAAAAGCTAAGTTGGTTGTCTAGTGCTTCCAACAGGAACATGGCAGCTGGGAAGCAACATGGGAAATTCTTAAAGTTCACTAGGTCTAGTCAACTCTTTTGTGAGAAGGAAAACTTCCATCCCAATCTCTTTCCAGCATAGACTCCAATCCAAAAAAACACTCCATGTGCAACTGTAAACACATTAGTTGAAATCAATGTGGAAATTTAAGGACATGAATTTTCACATTTATCTATACTACAGGAAGCCCTATGACCTTGCTGTCTTAATGGCTGATACTCCAATTAGAAATTCTGTCCAATTTCAGCCAACACCAATGAAGATCTGATTGTTTCCTAGGAAAACACCTGATCAACCACATACTCCCACCATTTGTCATCTCATCAGAAACAATTAAAAGTAATTTCAAGATCTGTGTTGATGCAGTAATTTAATGGGATGACATATTGGAAATCACCTGACAATAATAATTAACTATTTACCAGAACCATTTCAATTTCCAGTAGATAGTTTTTAAGTTCAAATGGTCAAAAAACCTGAAAAAGAACGCACAAATCTACACACACACACACACACACACAAGTGTATGTAAAGTACCAGCATTGGTTAGACAAGTGCCTTTAATTTGAAATGGGGAAAGCCCATGTCACACCTCTTTGAAAAAATTAAACAGATCTTCCCCCACACCTCAACCTCTTCCAAAACCAAAGTACAGCATGACATTTGCTGCATGTGCTTTCGATATACGCCTTACAAGAGAGTGGTAAATGCCTTCTTTTTAGAGATGATGCAAATTACAGGTATGCAGCTGGAAATGCTAAAAGGGGTTCTAGTTTCAGTCACAAAAGTACTCTTCAGACTGCAACCACATTTACTCCTTACTTTTACTCAGAATATTATTCTGCTTGCATAAAGACACATTTTTATAAAAATGAGAAATGTTATTTACCACATTTTTAAAAAATAAATTATAGGGAACAAGCAGCTACAAAAACCTAAGAACAAAGATTTTTGTTTACCCTATTCTAAGCATTAGAGAAATCATTCAGAAAAGTAAGACTAACTTCATAAACTCTAGTGTAAACCTGGAGTTTAAAAAAAATGTTGCTGCAACAGGTATAACACTCAATCTAAAAATAGTATTGCAACATTGTTGACCCTTTGACCATGGAAACCCTTTTGTGCAATCATATGCACAAATTCAGAATAAACTATACAAATTATCCTCAAAATAACACTTAACAGATACTGTATTATGTTGAACCTGTTCAAAGCACCATACAAACCCTAATTAAATTTCACAAAATCCCATTTAAGCTTTACTAAACATCTGTGTAAAAAACAGGTGAGTTCCATTACAGCTGTGACCAGAGACAACCCAAGCAGGGTGCAGGGCCCAGGGCAAATCAGCATGTGCAAGGAAGCTGGCAGCAGATTCAGCATCGGGTGGGAGAAGGGGGTACCGAGCATCTGGATGTGAAGTTGGCAGAAACACAGAGTCGCTGCGGCTGCTCCACCCAGCTCTGCAAGGCCCCCCAAAGTGTGGGGCCTGGGGCGGTTGCCCCAATTCACACCCCCTAGGGACAGCCCTGGCTGTGACATTTAGAAGAAGAGTAACCAACGGAGAAGTGAAATGATCTGTTTGTAAGTTGAATCAATGACACAAAAAAAGGTAGATATGCACCTTAGGGTTAAGAACTACGGGCATTTATACATATAAGTTTTTGTTCCACAAAGCGCTGGATATCTAGCGGGTTGGAGCAGACTTGATTAACTGAGTCTGCTCCGCGCATGAGCTGACACATAATGCGCTGAATCACACGCACCTGTATAAGCGGCAAAATGCGCATGCAGAAAATGATGGCAGTGCGCTACCGCCATTTCCGCAGCACCGATGTGCATTTCGCTGCTTATACAACTGCATGAGCCACAGCACCAGGCACTTTTAAAAGCTCCCGGCGCTGCAGCACAAGTATGTATAATGCCCAGAAGTTGCTCATGAAATGATTTAAGTGATCAGATGCTGGTTTCAACCTGTAACAGAACAGAAGATCAGTGCACATAAGCCACTTTCAGAATTGCTGAAACCTGGATGAATGTAGTATCAGACTTTAATTGATTTATGGAACTTCTGTCCAAGATCCCCTCCTGATTCAAGTTAACTCGCATCCCCCAGCAACTCAGGATGTTTAGCAGCCTTGGGCTATGCTTTCTACTCCAGCAGCACAGGGCTGACCCCACCCACCCACACAGCTGAGGCAGTAAAGCCTCTGCTCCATAGCCTCTCTGCCTGTGCCTGTCAGCTGGAGGGACTGGGAGCAAGGGAACAGACCCCAGCCTCCCTGCACAGCACAAGGGGAGGGAAAGCACCCTTCAAGGACTTATTGCCGCCTCCTCCACAGACCCTCAACCCAGGCTAGAATCACCTTAGCCCTGCCCCTCACCCACTGCCCTTGCGTTCAACACACCCCCAGACCAGCACCAACTCCCCAACTGGGGTCTGCAAGGCACGGGGAGGGGACAGGCCCCTGCCCTGGGCTTTTCACCCTCTGCAGCCTAGAGAGCTGGCTGGGATCCCTCGGCCTCATCCCCCTGCTTTCACAGAGCCGAGGCAGTAAAACCTCTGCTCCCTAGCCTCTGCTTGTACCTGTCAGCCCGGCATTGGGCCAGGCCCTGCAGGACCCTACTGAGGGATGGGAGGGGTCAATCCCTTCTCTGCACCAGGGGCAGGTCTCATGGGACCCTGCCAGGGGCAGGGAACCCCCACAGAGGCTAGGGGAGCCAGCCATCCCCAGGCCAAAGGAACTGTTCCCCCCAGGGGTGATGGCAAGGTGATGGGGTGCATGTACTGGGCAGCCAATCAAGAATGAGCCCAGCTCAGCTGCATTCAGGTGCCTTTGGCAGTGGCTGGCAGGCTAGAAAGCATGCTCTAGGCACCTCCCAGCTACTGATATGGGCCACTGTGGGGGTCTGGCTGCCTTTCTGGTTTCAAAAGTGCAATCTACACAATCTGCAAATATTGAATCGATTCAGCCTAGAGCTTTTTGATTGTCTGTATTTAGCCCTATAGACTAATTCAATAAGAGATATAGAGAGAAAGCATAATCTTTTGTAAACCCAAGTTCACTTCATCAGCTGCTATGAAAGGACATACAGAAAACAGTACAAGGAGGAGAGAAAAATCAGAATACAAAAGACAAAGGGAAGGGAGAGATAGGAGGAAGGATAGTCATGGTAGGAGAGGCAAGAAAACAAGCAGTAAACCCATAGGAACAAAAGGGTCACCTAAGCTTACCCAAGTAATGAGGTAAGAACCCATGTTCCCTATTTAAACCATACTTAACAGTCCAATTTGTAGAGCATTTCTTATTCCAGTTTCCCATTCAAACTGACATTTAATTTTTTTCCTGAGAACAGCAATCCTGTGGTCAGCAATGGAGAGACCAGGAAGGATGAAGTGTTCTGCCACAGGCTTTTGCATCTTTCTGCAGCTGATAACTGAAATAGGTGCTCATTTGTTCTTATATGTAGAGATTGCTATCTGTCCAATGTGGACAGCAGAGGGACACTGTAAGCAGGTGATGGTGTATATAAAATTGGTAGTTGCAGGTAGATGGACCTTGGATCTTGTACTCTTGTTATTAGGTCCAGTGATAATGTGATCTGTGCTGATGTGGGGACACAGCAGGCATTTTGGTCTACTGCAAGGCCTGGTAAGGATGGGAGTTCCTCAGTCTGTTGTTTGGGCGATGCTATTTGACTTGCAGGACTACCTCTAAGTCAGGACAGGTTTCTCCACCATGGCTACCTTGAGACAGTCATCCTTTTCCAGAAGGGACTGGAGATCATTGATGACATGTCTTAGGTGTTCAAGCTGGGATTGTAGGTGACAATTACAGGAATTCTGTTGTCCTTATTTTAGCAAGTCAAAGCAAAGTCTGAGTCTAACTTTGTTGATTTGAATGGCTACAGTTTTGAGACTATTATAATTGTAGGAATCCCTGCTCTAGATCATTAAGGCTTTCATCCTAGTCAGTGGGATGAGAGCATATCCAATTATAACAGACCTTGGCTGTAGAGGATTGTGCCCGCCTCTGCTCCAAAAGGCGCTCTTGGGAACTCTTGCGTGGGTGGCTAACCAGATCTGCCCCGCTCTTGCTGGGGAGTCCCTGGACCTCGCCGCCCGCCGTCGCAGCTGAGCCCACAGCTGGGGGGTCCCCCTCTCTGCGGCCTCCAGAGCCAAAGCGCCCCTGGGCGGGCTCTCATGGGGCTCCGACCTCCCCTACACCCCGGCCAACGCCACCTTTGACCGCGGACCTTCTGTTCCTTGTCCCCAGACAAGGACCAGGCGTCGAGGGCCCTCCTTGCCCTTGCGGCCTTCTTTCCCGACGTCCCGCCAGCATCTCTGCCTGGTCTCCCTGGGATTCCCGCTGGCTCTATCCCGGTTCCCTCACCGGAGTTCCTGCCGGCTTTATCCCGGTTCCCTCACCGGAGTTCCCGCCGGCTCCCTCTCTGGGTCTTTCCTCGGAGCCTCTGCCAGCTCGTCCCGTTACCCCACCGGTGGTTCCAGCTGGCCCTCTCTCTGGGCTCCTCCTTGGAGCTTCTGCCGGCTCCCTCATCAATTTTGCCGCTCTTCCTCGGCGCTGCGGCTCTCCCAGCCTCCGTCGCTCCCGGAGCGGCTGCAGCCTATTCGGCCCTCGGCAAAGGCCCCTTGAGGGTGGCCAGTTCCAGTCCCGGGCTTCCCCCCGGGCTTCACGTCCTCCCGCTGCGCGCCCCCTCTGCCTTCGGGGCTGCGTTTTATTTCCACGGAGCAGCGCCCCTCTCTGACTTCACTCCGCCCCAGCCGTATGAAAGTGCGGCTAATGAGCCACGCGGGTGGTTCCCCGGCCTGCACACCGCCACTGCTCCCACCTCCTGTGAAGCATAAGAGAGTATTTCCTCTGGCTCTGGGCCAGGGTCTCCCCCTAGTCCCGTTGTCCCTGGGACAAGGATGGATCTAGAAGTGTGTTTAGGATGAAAGCTGGTGGCATGAAGGTAGCTGTGATGGTCAGTAGGTTTCTGCTGCAATGTAGCCACTGCAAATCTTCACTGTAATGAATCTACTGCATGCAGTAATCCAGAATCAGTTTGATGAATTTAAAGTCTTGATGAAACTGCTCTAGAGATTCCTTCTTGTGTGTCCATATTATGAAAATATTTGCAATACACCTCAGGTATACTGAGGCGATGAGAGCACAGCTGCAAAGGAAACAAACTTCAAGGTCTGCCATAAATATACTGGCATACTGGGGGTCCACAGGTATGTCCATGGCTGTGCCATTTGTTGGAAGAAAGTCCCCAAACCTGAAATAGTTGTGTCTGGTGACAAAGTAGAAGAGCAGAATAGAAACAGAATAAGTTTTCTTGTCAGGGATGTTCTTTATGGCTACTAATTCACTAACTTCAAGATTGCTGTCAAGCAAAAAATTAAAAAAAAAACTGTTTGAACACAAAAATTATGGAACAAGAACTTATCCACAAACTGGACTGTGTTAAGTATGGTTTAAACAGGAACTATGGAGAATCTTATCTCATAACCTGGATTATACTTATGACCCTTTTGTTCCTATGGGTTTACTACTCCTTTGCTTAATCTCTCCTACCCCACCACCTCTCCTCCTCCAGTGAGTCTCTGTCGTTGGATCCCCAAGGCCTGACACTGCTCCCTCCTGGTTCCCCATACCAGGATTGGGTTCTGAGGCTGAGCATCACCACCTCCCAGGCCTGTGCACTGAGATCAAGCGACCAATTCAGCAAGCAGGGCCAAGGACTCTCCAAAGGTCTGGAAATTTGATGGCCGAGGAAACGGTCCCACACCTACCCTGCCACTAAACATCAAGATCCATGCGGCGCTCCACAGGCCAGATGATGCAGCAGCACAGGTTGGATCTGGCCCGCAAGCTGGGGACGGAGTACCCCTAGGTTAGTCTATAAAGATGCATATCTACTTTGTCTTCTGACTAACATGGCTTACTTCTCAGTAACATAAGCCAATGATTCTCAACCAGGTTGCTGAGATACCCTGGTGGGCCCTGACATCTTTTCAAGGGTAATATTGGGTGTCACACAACATTAGGTGTGCAAACGCGATTCATACGGTAAACCCAAAGTTTTCAAACAGGAATCCATAATGTTAAATGCATCTGATCTACTGGGATCTTTCTAAGTCCTTTGTGGCAGAAAAATCGCTGTTTTTCTGTAGTCAAAAACCGAACGAAAACTAATAACTGGATGTAAGAATATGGTAGATGTCATATTCTGAATCAGATAAGTCTCTTTGGACTAAAGAAGAATCAGGAGCTTTCAGACAAGAGTCTTTAGTTATTACAATAGTAGTACCTATTATCAATGTATTGGAAAAATTTCACCTAAATTCTAAATGACTATCAACTTTACAAGTATATAGCCTGTATAATGGCCTGCACTGAGACCAGAACTACATATCACAACACTGGGACAAAAACCACCGAATTCACTTCTACTGGTATATCTGACTTTGGTGCCAATCAATCAAACAGCAGCAGCAGAAACAGCAGTTAAATTCTCAGAGAATTTCACTATCACTCCAAAATCTATGTAGGAGAGTCATTAGAGGCTATGAAGCATCATAAATGGAAGTCGAGAGAAGGTTTACCATAGCATGACCAGGATTGTGGGTACACAAGGTATTTTTACATACCCAAGATATACAATACAGATAGGGAAAACTGCTCATCAATAAAGATGGAACTGGACAGCTGCTTTTGTCTCTGTTAACATAGCTTGGTTCATTTGCTGTTATTAGTTTGTAAGCTATTGTGCTGCAAACTAATATTTCCATATCCCCATAATTATTTCCATAACTGCATTGAAGAGCCTTTAATGGTAGTTTACTTTGCAAGAGATTAAACAAAGTGCGTAATTTTCAAAAATGCATAGAGTGACTAGGAGACACACTTTCAATGGGGGCTGAGATCAAAATCAGCCTCATAGGCACTTTCACTGGGGATGTTTCACAATGCCTAAAATGTAGGCACCTTTGCCTCAAAAGTGAACCAAACTGATAGAGTTAGATACCTAGGCTTGTTGTACAATAAAGGGAGAGACCTACAGCAATCCATATCTCCTCAATAATTTGCATAGAGGCACCTACATCTAGCAAACAGGACATACTAGCTGTGGGGGCATAACTGAAATTCCTTTCCAGTTTGCAGTTTAGGCATCACATTCAGGGTTAAAGGGTGGTGCTTCCGTTACCTTGGGATCCAGACCACTAAGGAGGGATGAGCCTCATGCACAAAGTCCAGCAGGGACCAGAACCCAGAATCTTCAATTTATCATGCAGCAGCAAAGTGCCTGTATCAGCACGTTATGAAGTCACACTCCATCCTACCTGGTCTTCTTCAGGCCACATCTCCAACCCACAGTCTGGCAGTTAAAGTGCTCTTGTGAGGTGGGTCTGAATCCCCAGAGGAAAAGTGCCTGTAACCCAGGCCTCCCACTTCCTGGGCAAGTTCAGTAAAGGCTAGGTTATCATATGAAAGGCACACGATGCATTCTGTAACAAGCTGCACACAATGTCAAATAGTTAACAGGCATGCTCTAGAGTCACCATTACAAAACTGGGACTTGATGAGTCTCCCACAGCAATTTTGAACATAACAGAGCTTTGGACAGTGATTTTTAGCCAGAGTGCCACAGCATCCTGGGGTGCCACATGGTAAGAAGATAAGCAGATGAGTGTAGGCTTGGGCTTGGTCCCTGCCAGTCCCCCACCTCTACTGCCTGGACCATCTGCAAGAAAATATTCATGTGTTTTAAAATTCGGTGCCACTTACTTCACAAAAAGTATGGAGGGGTGGCTTGAGTCCTACGAGGTATGCCTCGAGTCCGAAAGAGTTGAGAACCACTGGTCTTATGAAGTAGTCAGAAACCTACATGGATGATGTGGATCAGTTCTGAGCATATGCAGTGCAGTAGCCTGTCCACCCAATTTAGGATCTTTTAAAAACAAAAAAGGAGACCAATGAATCCAGGTGCCTAGGTCAAGGGTCAGCAATATACGGCTGAATCCAGCCCATGAAGCCACTGGATCTGGCCCATGAAGCCAAAGGGCTTTGACTGTACCTGTGTCTACATCAGGGCCAAGCAGCAAGGAGCTGCACTGGGGCCAGGCCTTGCACTGCCTCTACTTCCTCCAGGCCTCCCACTCCCTGCCTGCAGTGCAGGCACAGCTTCTAGAACAGCAGGTGGTAGGATGGATGGTGGGAAATGACGAAAAGCAGCAGCAGCAAGGATGCATCTTACAGACGCCCAGCCCTGGTGCAGCTCCCCACCAGCTGGAAAATGTGCCTATGCTGCAGTTAGGGAGCAGAGGGCTGGTGGAAGTGGCAGCAGAGTGAGCGCAGGTCTCAGCCACCTGCCCCAGCATGGGCAGAAGTGCAAACACAGCACCCTGCTGCTGCTATGCCGCCAAAGCCCCTGGCTTGCATCAAAATAAAGCCAGGCTGTTCTGGCCTGCAGCTTGTTAAAGGTCTCCAGCCACTGGCTTAGGTAGTTGTACAGCTGTTCAAAATAAGTCAATCTGTGGCTGCTTTTTATGACTACAGAACATAAATTCTGCCTACATGCTGTACAGGTACCACAATGTTAATTTGCATCTAGCCGTCATATACCTTATAACCCGAGAGAGAGAGAGAGAGAGAGAGAGAGAGTGGGCGCGCGCGCGCATGTGTGCATATAATAATAAAGCATCTTCCTATCACTCCAAAAAGCATTATGCATTTATGTTAAAAATGCAACATAGAAAATATTTTATATTGCATTGCTTACTGTACTTCATGCAGTGTGGCACAGGAACCTACAAGGAAGCATTTCCACCTCTCTCTATCAGCTGCTCTTTTTTCATAGTGTTAGTGTATTTGATCTTTTTGTAATCATGGCAAGAATCGACCTTAAATTTTTCCTTCAGGTAAGAAACTGTTGCTTCTGAAAAGTGAAGCTGTTTAAGCCTAAATCTAAGCAAGGATCGTGGCTACATTTTTTCTGGTCTCCCCTATGTTCTGATACATCCAAACACATCAGATATTAAATGTGAATTTATGCTACCTGTTTCCCCTCCATTGCATAGGGATACTGGGGTGGGCTATCGTTTTATAGAAGAGCAGCTTCAAAGATGTTGGCAGACCCCAACCATGACAGACCTATTTATCTATGTTAAGCTGTCCCGCTCCTGTGAAATACCTACCACTCCAATGTGTGGCTATTTACTTCAACCTTTCCTTAATTATCACATGTATTGCATCCTTAGTGACATTTTAATAAACCATAACAAGCATTTTAAAAAACAGTATGCTCAAAAACAGGGTTTTTTTAAAATACAGCTTTCCTTTGTCAATAATTCCATTGTTCCATACTTGGCTTTGTTATATCCCATCATGAAAGAGTGCCATTAAGAATCAGACCAAACAGATCTTCCTACATCAGATATGGCATGGCACAATGCTCTTGATTAATCACATCAAGCAATATAAATTATCCAAGACCAATTAATTTTTTTCTTAAAATAATGAGGTTTGTGTGCATTTTAATGGCTCTACCATGCCAGATTACTTCATGGAAGTGTTTTATTTTTGTCTCAGTTCACAATGAAGTGTTTTGAAACAGCCCGACTATTTAACATTGAAAATATAGATACTGAAATGTTCATATGATTAAGAAATTAATACAAGTTCAGTGTCTTGACAATTTCTTAATGCACTTCACAAATTTCTTAGAAAACAGCTGTGATCCAATTTAATCACTAAAAAGATCTTAAATCCTTTGACTTATACAGGTGAGTATGTGCACAAGTAACAAAACATGCACATATGCACACACGCATAATACTTCTGAACTTTGGGAAGAGGGAAAATTTTTGGGATAAAACAATTTAGTAACTGATGTAAATCCAGCAAACTTCTTTTTTAATGTGGACTAATACGTATAGTTAGAAATCTATAAAGTATTTTGTACAGAAAAAATAGTAAAATGTGGGAAGTTCATTAGTGAATAAACGTGGAGAGCACCACAACTTTGCCAAAACAATTTCAATATAAGGTTATGAACAACCTAACTATGAGAAACAGACCATGCCAATTAAAGAATCTCCATAAAATTGAGACTTCCAGATAATGCTACTGTGATGTGACATTACAATGCCAATACAGTCCTGATGATTTAGGATCAAACATGTAATATTGGATGTCAAAATAAATGTATGTTAATATAAGTAATAGTACATATATGCTATATGTAAATGCACTGTCATATATAAGAGCTATGCTAACAGCAAAATATGTAATTCTAAGCTCTTCACTGGGTCAGAGATAACTCCAGCTGTTCTAGAAAGTGTTATTATGGGTGGGAAACTCTCTCCCTAAAAACATCCACTTGATTCTGGGATCTTAATTTGTACTTGTTTATTATTTTTTATATTACTTAGATTTCAGTAAGAACTGGGAAAAGTTTAGGGTACATACCCTGATGCTAACATAAGCAAATAAAACCCCCCAAATTTTAAAACTCATAATTTTGATCAGGCCATGCTCAAAAATAAAATACAAGCATAGGATGAATTTTAAACCGGAAGGCTACCACTATATGTTAACTTCAACTTTCAGAGAAACTCAAAGCTGGGGGCATCACCATTAAGGGAGTGGCCTCCCACAGAATCCAGGGCACTTGAGCCCCAGTGAACATGCCAACTGTCAGCAGGAAAATGATATAGCCCTGGTCACCCTCTGGCCACTTTATCTGTCATCACTGCTGCGACCTACCTCTGCAGCCCTATTCTAGAGACACCACTGCTGTATGCCTTGCCAGAGCTCCCACTACAGTAACAGTAAATCAATCCAGCTCCAGCACAAGCACAGTGGGATCTGGAGCTGCCACAGCTGCTGCATGCCCCACACTGGATCTGGCCCACAAGAAGCTCCACCGTTTGAAAATGGCCAGGGGAACAAGGCGAGTTTTACATGCTGTTTCTCACACATTTACGAGTTATGTGATTTTTGTCCATGAAACTCAAGTGGTAAGTAGTATCTACAATATCATTATATCTCTGGGGAAATTATTTTTTCATAAACATAAGCTTAGAGATACAAATACAACTTGAACTATAAAAGTAATAACCTTTCTAAACAACTATGTAGATTATTCAGTTAAAAGGCCTGAAAGGAGACTAAAAAGCAATGCGATGTGTATAAACAAAGAAAGGAAAGGTGTTGTAAAAGTTCTCACTAGAACTTTCTCTACTGAAGTGATGTTTGCCTTCTATTTTCAGTTTTCTTTAACCAGTCTGTGTTTAATTACATAAGAACGTATAGATACATAAAGTGTATATGTTATACAATTTAAAGGAACCGTCAAAGATGCTAGATCAAAAGTATGATCTATCAACTGCATTTTGGTACATATACACATTGTTTTCCCCTATGCTCTTCCCCTCTGTTTGCAGATAGGCAGTAAAATAAGATTTACAAAAATTCTGCTTAAACAGAGTTCCATAGGGTTTAATGCTAGTAGGTACAATAGATTGCCTAGTTTGACCCATACCTATTTCAGACCATTCAAGTTCCACCTACATATGCCTAAACCCAGAAACTTCCAGGCCATGGATCATTTTTGACATTTCTTTGAACCTTCTAGTCTTTACAGAAATTTCTTGAAGTGTAGACCTAAGAACTAGACACAGGATACTCATTATACTCACAGTATATCTTACCTACATACAGAGGCAAAATTGCTTTTATACTTCTAAATGACAATTTCCTTTCTTTTTTATATATCAGAGGACTTCATTAGCTCTTTTTGTCATGGCAATGCATTGAGAGCTCATCTCCAGGTGACTAACTATGATAATCCCAAGTCCTTCTCTGAGATATGACTACTTTGCAAAACCACAGCTTCCCGACCTATCAGCAAACCTGCAATCCTGACTACCAGATTCATTACCTTGCATTTGGCTGTATTAAAAACAGTCTTTGTTAGATTGTGACCATTTAACTAGGTGACTCAGGTCACTGAGTAATAAGAAGCCAGCCGGCTCCTTATTTACTACACTATGTCTTTCCGTCACTACAACATATATCAGCTAAGATTTTATATCATCATCTAAGCTGTTGATAAAAATATTTAATATTATTAGACCAAAAAATTATACCAGGAGGCACCACTTGAAATGGTCTTGTTCACTGATGACTCCCCACTAACAATTATTTGTTAAGATCTGTCGGTAAGCCAGGCATAAATCTATCTGATATATTCCCTATTGATTCCATATAAACCAATTTTTTTAAATCAAAACATCATGTGGTGCTAAGGCAGATGCCTTGGAGAAATTCAAGTACACTATATCAACACAATTGCCTTAATCAACCAAACCTGTAATCCTGTCAAAAAAGACAACAGGTTTGTTTGACAAAACCTACTTTCCATGAAACCATAGTAACTGGCATTAATCATATGTTTAGTTTCTAAGCCTTTGTTGATACAGCTCCAAATTAACCATTTCATTAATTTACCCAGGATTGACATCAAGCTAGCTGATCTATAGTTCTTGTGGTCATCTCCTTTACCCTTTAAATATCAGAACTCTATTGGCAGTCCTCCAATGTTAGAATTGTTCTAGTTTTTCAAGGGTTTACTAAAATTAATTCTAGTCTTTCCAAGCTCTTCAGCTACTTCTTTTAAGACTCTTGGATAAGTACCCAAGTTGAGTTTTCTTTTCTTTAATTTTAGTGGGTACTAGTTTACATCATTTATTGTTACAGACAGTAATTTTTTTATTCCGTGCCTAATATATGGGATGAATAAAAAGACCAGAAAAGGAAAATCAAGTTAAGTGCAATTGCAAAAAACTGTACAAATTAAACATTAGTGAAAGCATACAGCTTTATTTTACAGGTAGCAGCAGTGGATGATGGGACCATACAATTTTAGATACATGTGGTTTACAAACATAAACATTTTTACCTATTCACAAACTGAGTGCTGTGGTTTTTTTATTTACTTAGCACAGTGGCAGTGTTCAATTTTTTTTTGTTTTGCTTCAATCTTCACAAAAAAAATTAATTGTGACAAGATACTTAACACATTAAAATTAACAGAGGCAGAAACACAAACGTAGGAACAGAACAGGTAAAATAATATCTATGTAAGAATGGTTTATTCAAGCCAGCAGTACCCTGGAGTCCTCAAGAAACTAACCAGAGCAATTTATGAATCACTAACAATTATCTTTGAAAAATAATGGAGATCCCAGAAAACCAGAAAAAGGCAAACACAGCAGCTATCCTGAAACAGGAGAAAAAAGGAGGATCTAGAAAATTGCAGACTAATCAGACTAACTTCAATAATCAGACAGTTGTTAGAACAAGTTGTTAAGCAATTTCTTTGAAAAAGTAAGAAAATAAGGTATCAAAAACACTCCATATATTGGGGGGGGGGAGGGAGGGGGCGGGCGTTTTCCTAGTCTTTTGACAGGTGACAGAGGTTAACATATCCACTGGAAGTAGCGGATATAATAACATCTTGAGTAAGGGTTTTAATGCACCTCCACATAACTTTCTAATAAGCTAACTGGAGAAAGATACTGGAAATAGTCACTAGAAAATAGGGGTACTACTTACTTGAAACAAAGTCATCAACAATTCATTATTAAACTGGGTGGACATTCCAAGTGATGTCCCACAAGGGTCAGTCACTGGCCTAGTTTTATTAAATATTTTCTTTAATGACTCAGATGATGAAAGAGAGAGCACATTTATAAAATTTGTGGACAACACTATACTAAGAGTTGTAGGAACTTTGGAAGGGCAGGAACTGAGCTAGAAATGTTGTAGTAGCCACAGAACTAGAGTCACAAGGCCCTAGAACTGATACCTATGTATGGACAGCCTCTTCTTCCACAGATGTCTTGGGCAGCTGACAGAAGTAAAAAAAAAAAAGGAAGAGGCAGCACATTAGTTTCACCTGGCCACTTCAGCAAGGCTTTTTGGCGCTTCTATCTAATAGCTGATTGGATCAGCTATTAGATAAAAGCACCAAAAAAGCCCTGCTGAAGCACCTAATCTATACAGATGTTGGGCAAGCTGGATCAAACTGACATGATGCCTTGTCTGCGCATATGCTGCACTTAGCGCAGGGACGCACCAAGTCTAAAGTAAAGCAACGTTTTGGGGGGGGGGGGGGGGCGGGAAGGGTTATGTCTGTAAGCAGCACTGGTGTCCTACCGGCTTTGTAATCTAGACTTCTTGTTGCTTTTATAGTAAAACTAAAATGCGCTGATGAAAGTATCCAGAAGGAATTCTGTGAGGAGGAGCTCTAAGAACTCCTAATCCCTATGAAGCTTTTCTACATAGAGGCATGGTACAGACAATGTTTTCTAACTACAAAGATGTTTGAAAAAATTCCAAGGCCAGAAGTCCACTTAGTATTCCTTTCAAACAAATGCACTGTGCAGCTTTCTCAGTAGCCAGTTAACAGATAGTAAAACAGTAAAACACCTTAACTTCTGTCATTTTTCACCACAGCATGAGGTATTACCACTCCAGAATAAATTATGACTAAAAATAATGCTAATAAAATTTTCAGTTTGCACTTTTCTGGTTTTTAATGTCAAAACAACAATGCTGAAATGATGAACTGATTATCTGAAGATAAGTAATTTTTCATAGTGAGAAACATGTTCTATTCAGGAAGTAAAAACATTCACTAACTGGTTACCAATTAAACAAATAGCATGTTCTTAGCCCTAAATATCTAGCCAACAACAGAGATGAAAAAGAAAAACAACAATACTGCCAACTGAAATTACTTTTTACAACTCAGGAGTATCTAGCATGCAAGAGAGTAAGACTGCCAATAAAACACAAGATTTTCAAAAAGATACTATTTTGCGTATGTGGCTTAGATACCAAATGAGAGCAGAAATGGCAACCGAGCTTAGGAAAGTAAACATTTTTGCCAACAAATTTCTTGCAAAGTCAACAATTATAATTTATTCTGATCCTTTCTGTCACCATATTAGTAGTTATTTTTCAGCAATCCCAAAGCAGCTACAAATAATGCCATAGAAGAGGACTGATATAATTACATGTAGAAAAAGATAGTCCAGCACCCTTACACTCAAAACTACCCTCTGTGACTCCTTCATACCCCATATGTTGCTAATAAAACTGCTTGAATCATACCTATGAGACAGTTTTACTGATATTGTACCAGGTCCCTAGATTCTTCATATGAGATACGATGTCACCAGAACTATAACTATGCAAATTTTGTGATGCGGGTCCCACCGGACACAATATTACACACACACTTTGCAGTATGAAACTGTGCGTTACCAATAGTTTCAGCGTTGTATCAATGAAACCACTGTTGAAAAGCTCACTAAAGACAACATCAAATTCAAAAGTACTAAAGAACAACCCAAAATGTATGTGAAGATGACAATGTTGTGATTTGTCAAATTAATGAATGCTTTCCTGTAGAAACCCTGAAGCAAATTTCAGACATGACCATCTAGCTTTCAACCACAAAAAGTAAGACTACCTTGCACCTGCATAAAACCCAACAATTTTGAGTTCCTACTGGTTTTGTGGACATTTTTTATAACTGCAAAAAAAATCTTTTGACTACTTAGGTATAATCACTGTGCCACAAGTGCCCACAAGACTGGTTATTTGAAATGCATTTTAAAAAATACATTCATAAGTAATATAAAAACAGAACAGGAAGTCATGGTCTTATGTTCCAGAGTTATAATCTTGGATCTGACTTCAAATCCCCCTATGGCCTCAACCAAATCATGACTCCTCTCTGTTTCACTAACGTGAATTTAGGATCTTTTCATTATTATTTATTATTTGTGCAGCAGCAATACAACCAATGCTTTATAGTCGTGTACAAAGACAGCAATTCACTGGTCTGTCTCAATATCACATATGGTTTTGTTGTAGCGGTCTCTCAACTCAAAAGAGTTATCACCATCCTAATTTCAGTGGAGTTCCTATGTGCAATACAAGGACTTGTCAATAGTAAAGAATTATAATAGAAACCTGAAGAGGAGAAAAAAAGGAAGTGCAATGGCATGGCAAATGGGGTCTTCTTGGGATACAGGTTAAGAGAAACAAGAATGCCTATCTGCCTCATAAAGGCCTTGTAGGGATTCCGAAAAACAGGTAAACCGCTAATTACAATAAATTCTGTCTTACTAAAAGCAGAAAAATCTGCACGGGCTGCCCTGCCAATATAGTTAGAAAATATGATATTGTACATTAATGAACAGCTCTTTAAGGATTAGACTGGGGTAGTCTTAGTCCAATTGACAAATACTTAGTCCAAGTACAGACCATTAACTTCAACTGGGCTGTTCCTGGCTGAAGATACTAATCAATGAAAGTAAAAATGTGCATATCCCTAAGCTACAAAAAACATTTTTTGTCAAAAGGTTTGTGTATTGATTGTTTCCTACAAGTGGTTCCAACATGCCTCCACTACAGTTTCAGCTTAAGGCTATGTGGTATTCATGAAATTTTCCTTGGTACTCTCACCTGCAAAACTAAAAGTGTCTTCTTTCAAGAGATAATGATACTTCATGAGATAGAAGGTTTACATTAAATGCTACAAACATTTTAGTCCTTTTGAACTGGTATTGGATTTTATCATCATACAATTCTAACAATAGTTACATACTTACATTTTGTAAGTTTGCAAACACTAAAACCCAATAGCGAGGTGCAACTGAAATACCAAGACTCATAAACTGTAATACACAATGGCTGAGCAAATAAAAATTGAAGCCATTTGTATTTTTTAGAAAAACAAGGTCTACATAAATCAAACTAGCTACACAGGCTCCAATCCAGCAATTTGTGCACACAAGCTGAAATTTAAAGAGTAGCCTCTCAGACTTAAAAAAAAAAAAAAAAAAAAAAAATAAACCACCCTGAAATCAACGTGCACACACGTGCTTAAATTCACATGATCTGATACAGCTGGCATCAAAGAAACACCAAAATGTAAAACACTAGGGAATTAACATTTTAAATAGTGAAAAAAATAAAAAAGAAAACACTAAACACAAACACAAAACCCAAGAATGTATGCAAACCCTTAAAATGCACGCAAAATGAGGATTATCTAGTGTTTCCTGAGAAAGTGAACTCTAAAACTAAGCTACATTTTATGAAAAGATTAAAGATTTAAATTTAAAGGACTGGGAACACAGCTTTTAGGCAATTTCTTATAGTTCAATGAAGTTAAGATCACTTGAACATAAACTATAATTCCTGATTCCTCCGTTTTTTCTGACTTGTATCATTCTCAAATTCAAACCTAAAGAGCTGCTTGGCAGGATGTTTTCCATGACAGTGAAGTGGCAGTTTCACACCTTTCCATGCTATTTACCATGCCATCACCAGGAATTCAGTAGACACTATGTAGGAGTTATATGATCACTATTATTTTTTCAATCATCAGACACTGCTACAGTGGGTAGGACATTTTTTACTTTTTCTAACCAATCAAACTAAGTATTAATAGAGCAGATCATTATAGAAATACAATACATCTAATTTTGGAAATAATAAAGCTGCTTCACAGCAGCAAACTTCCCCAACAAGAACAGATAACAATTTTCTGAGCTAGCACAAAGCAGCCTTAACCACACAGGCAAAAAAAAAAAATCACTACTGAACAATTATGCAGAATTTTCAAAACCCAGGGTTACAAGCCAAATGTTTCAGTGAACATATCTGGACCTAGTTCCAAAGTAAAGTTGAAGATCAATAGTGAAGATCAAAGCAACTCACTGTTCAACTGTTCAAATGCATGCAAGAAAAGTGAAGGAGTATATTTATAGATGTTCAAACTACAGTTAAACAACAAAACAGTCACAGCATTCAATTTAAGTGCAGCATTTGAAAGAATAATGTTATGTATTTTGGACTCTGAAACATTCCCTGAACACTGCAGCCCTGCGCTACTGTATGAAAACTACCTGGAAATTTACTAGACTCAAAAGTCAATAACTAGTCCAATCAATACCATCTAGATCAAGTAAAGTACAAAAAAGCAAACTAAACATAACAAGAAAAGTGTTCCTTAAAGTGCATTATTTTTGGCCTGAGAGTATTATACAATCAAGTGGGAACTGAAGAACGGATTCAAAAAAGCACCAAGGTATCAAGCAATTAATACATAGGAGGAACGTTGACTGTCAGTGTTTAAAAGCCAGTCATTAATGACTCAGACACCTTGCACCATTCTAAGTCATGAATAATATACTGTAAGAGAGAATATAAAGACAGTACAGCAGTATTTATAAACCCCGTGGGTCACAAGAATATATGAAAGGGTCACAAAAAAACTTTCTTGATTCTCTTTTAAAGGATTAAAATGCGGAAAACCGTGGCTTTTCCCTTGCAGGCTGGCAAAGTTCCAGCCCGCGAGCAGCTGCTTGGGGCTCCCCCATTCCCCACCAGCCCCACACATCCACCCTCTGCCCCACACATGGTGGGGCTGGGACCTGGGGGGCAGTAGGTCAGGAGTGAGGGGCACTGGGTTGGGACTGGCCACTGATGTTTACAAATGAGTCCTGGTACAAAAAAGCTCGAGAACCACTGCACTAGAAAATGATAAAGGAAACTTTCTGAACCACTGAGTAATTATGCCAGGTAAGTGACTGGAACACGTTACCAATACACTTTTAAGTACAGGTACATGTAGTAATGCCCACAGTACTCTGTGACAAAATGATGTGAAGATGGACAAAGCTAGCAGGAGATTTGACTTTACAATCCAAAACTACCGTGTTTTCAATTCAAGTCATATTTTGGACACTCAGCTCAAATTACTAGGGACAGGACAGCATTCACATACATGGAATGGAGGGAAAAAAAGGGCAGACAGTCTGTCTGTCTGTCTCTCCTGTTTCAAGACAACTCACATACCAGTTTTAAAAGATCTCTCTTAGACCAGAGCATGGGATGCTGAGGGATTAGAGGCAGCAATATGTGCTACCATGTAGTCCCTTATGTCTGTGTACCATACCAATGCCTCCATCACATAAAGGAAACATGCACCATTCAGTCACTGCTTTCACTCCTCATGCAGGGGAGCAGGAAGGAGCAGGGCAGCTTCACCAGCACTTTGATGAACTTGGGCTGCAACAAGTACAGACTAAAAGGCAAACTACGGTTAGTGAGTCCCACTCACCTAGCTCTCTGGCAGAAGTGCAACAACACACTGCCACTTCCTCTGGACTAGATATCAGACTGACAATACAAACCTTTTGTACTGTGATTAATAAAAGACCAAAAAACTATCCTGAATATCTACCACAAAAACAGATGGTTTATTTTTATCTGGAAGAGAGGGTCCTAATTCTGTATAATTTCAGGAAAGAGAGCTCATCCATTTTACATAAGGATTGTTTCCACAAGCTTTATATGTAAAATGGAACATAATACAATTCCATTTCCTAGTTTGTCTACAATTGTGATTTTTCAATCTGAAATTGTAGATATTCTTTTCAAACATCTATTATACAACTAAGGAGAAGACAATCCACAAAGTGCAGGGGGAGTGAAAATGAGTAGATGTGAAACAAAGAATTTACACATATTCTTGAACAAAACCAGAGAAAATATTCCATACAGCTGCATTTGCAAGTGAAAGCTGACCTCAAGCATCACATTCAATACATATGAAGCAGATAACCTAAGCTGATACTGACCTTGATACTATAGGGGCAAATTCTGCATAAGGATGAGCTGTTCTTGAACAAATGTTTTCCAATGTATTAGGCATACAGAGGCTTTTTTCCACATCAGGAACTTCATGTCGTGTTCTTTGAACTACTTCTTTTCTTGAGCAAATGTATTGTGGACAATATAAGGATAATGTCACTCTCTATTTATCTTTGAGCTCTTCACTTACAGATTCCACTGGCAGTCATAGAACACTGGATTTTATTCACCATGGCTACATTTAGGATCCTCTCTTCTAGACTCCAATGCCACAGACTAGCAAGAGTATCTAGTGATTTACAACATTATTTGATCTCTGAAGCACCGAAATGGATCCTTATTCACTTGAAAGTCATGCACAGGTTTAGAGCACACAGTGGTACCAAGAACAAAGCAGGTGGAAGCAGGAGTTCCACAGGTAACAAAAATGGCTATTTAAGATGCATCAGCAGAATCTAGGTTATGACAATTATTCCACCCTACACTGTGAAACCAATCAGTTCCTGTGCACTACACACTGTGAAGTAAACACCTTATAGTTGCTGAATATTGACTCTAATGTTCAGAAAGCATTATGGTTTACTTAGTTACTCTGACAGAAAAAAAAATATCTGTGTGAACGTTCGTAATACAAGCTCAAGTATCCCAAAATGCAAGGCCATGGGCTAACATTTGCCAGGATTCTTTTTTGTAATCCCACAGTCAAAGCTCCCTTTAAAAAAACAAAACAAACAAACAAACAAAAAATCAGTAAAAGAAATTAAGCAAACATGGGAAAATAGAAGCAGAAAACAGAAATAATTACACAAGGCAACGTAATGTTAGAAATCCAATTTAAAATAAAATAAAAAAAATAATAATTCCACACACAGCACACATTACAAACCAAGGGTTGCATACAGCATCCATTTTATCACTTATATTTATCATTTATATTTGTCTATCTTGTCATCCTTAAAATCACTCTTTTAAATAAGAAGTACAACTGAATTCCTGACCATCTGTAGACACAAAACATTCTATGGAATTTTTCACAAAATTAAGCAATGGTGCCTTGAACAAATTCCAAATGAGGGAGTTGCTTTCATCCTACTTAAATTTTCCTTGAAGTTTCAATTGAGTCCAACATATTTATTGCTTTTGCTAAACAATTTGGAAATATTTTTGTAGAAAAAAACCTGGCATTGTTCAAATCAAATATGGCATTTTAATGGCAGGTGAAGTGATCCCATAAATGGCAAATTTGTTACATTTGCAAAACAGTTTGGGGGCCTTTGGGAGTTGAAGTTAGTCTGGCTAGACAAGCTATTCTCATTTCCTACTATAAGTTAGAATCTTAGATCTACACTGTCCCAGGTGAGCTTTTGCCGCTGGATATAGCATAGAGCTATCTAAATTAAGCAGATGCATCTAATTTTAAAGAAACAGGACATTCAATAGGTAGGTCAAAATTGACAAAAAAAAAAACATGCTCCCAACCTGCAAAGTTATATGCATTTGTTTAATTCTACACATGGTAAGCATTGCCTTGAATTAAATAAGATTATTCAAAATACTTAGTGTCAAATACACGTGTTAAGTCTTGGTAAGCAATAGTTTGTATGACAACCTAGAAGCTGGAAATGCAAAAATAAAAAAAATGGCTTATGATGAAACTAACTGTTCTGCCAATACCACTGCATTTCTCTGTTAACATGCTCAGGTATCTAATAGAGCTGTGCGAAGCTTCGGTAGCCGATTCGATTTGGAGGAGATGCAGGCGCGGCAGCACAGAGAGCAGGAGCTCTGCTGCCACCTGGAGCAAGCTGCACCTGCATCGCACCAGCCAGTGCCAGCTGAGCAAGTGGCAGCAGAGGCAGGCATAGCCAGAGGAGCTCCGGGAGAAGCCCCCATGGCTACCCTGCCCAGCCCCATCCCCTGCCCCAGCCTAGTACAGGCACTTAAAAAAAAAAAAAGGCACCATACTCACCAGATGCAGGAGCGGAGACTGGGGCCTCTGGGTGCTCATGGCAGAGCACCCCCACTTAGCACGGGGCACTGGGGGGCAGCAGTGATTGCCCCCCCCCCACATGACACCCACACAGCAGCTGCCCCATGGCACAGGTGCAGCACAGCTCAGCAGGGTGCCGCGGGCTGTCTGGAAGCTGGGGCGACTCCATGTGTTAGCCAGAGCCCAGAAGCACTCAACCCCAGTGGCCCAAGCTCCCAGACAGCACACAGCACCCTGCTAAGCCACAGTGCACCTACACGATGCGACAGCTGTTGCATGGGTGCCAAGCAGGGGGAGCAATCCCTGCTGCCCCGCGCTGTGCAGGGGGGCTCTGCCACGAGTGTCCAGAGGCCCCAATTGTGGCTTCTGCATCTGGTGAGTACTGGGGGTTTTTTGGGGGGTTTTTTGTTTGTTTGTTTTTTTAAGTGCCAGGACTATGCTGGGGTCGAGTGGGGGATGGGGCTGGGCAGGTCAGTCATGGGGGCTTCCCCCACAGCTCCCCCCACCTGGGGAGAGGCAGGCACAGCTGGAGGAGCCGCAAGAAAACCTGTAGCTGCCTGGCTGTGCCTGCCTCTCCCCAGCCGATCCTAATCTGTCCAAATCAGCGCCGAATCTTCCAAAGCCAAAATCAAATCACTGTCCTCCGAATCAGCAAAATCAAATAATTCCCTATTTGCATAGCCCTAGGCTCTAACTCAACATATTTTCAATATATGTCAATGGATTTTTACTGTACTAAAACATCTGTGTAGATCTGGTCATTCAAACCATTAGGCTGAATCCAAAAGCATTCAAAATTCCAATGCCAAGAGATTCTTACTCTCGCTCTATCTACACTCAGTAACAATTAAAGTTTCAGAGTT
This sequence comes from Alligator mississippiensis, assembly GCF_030867095.1. NCBI lineage: Eukaryota > Metazoa > Chordata > Crocodylia > Alligatoridae > Alligator > Alligator mississippiensis. The sequence continues at coordinate 231,871,823 of NC_081827.1, read as the reverse complement.
TTAGACCAGAAAAGTAAATTAAGCAGAACAGAAAGAAAGGAGCAGTATGCTGTATTTAGAGTTAAATATACTATAGTCAAGTACCTTGAAGGGAGTTATGATAAATTTAAAAGATAATCGCAATGATATCTGCACAATATATTATTCAGTAACAAGACATCTTGAGTTTATATATGCTAAAATACAAAGAATACTTTCGGTATCTGTTTTTAATATATTCTCCATATTGGATCCCATTTTTCCCCTACCAAAAACTTAGCCAGTCTGAACTTAAGAACAGGCCTATACTATATTCCACTTAATCTAATCAGGGTCTGCCCTAGGCACAAACATAATAAATGGCTGCTTGGAGCTGCACAGTCTGTAGCAAGTTCTGCAATTCTCAGATTGGCTGGATTACTCCCTCTGTTCCTATTGTTAGAAGCAGAACATTTTCTGCCAAACTTCTCCATGTCCTTCCAGCAAAGGGAAAAACATCCCTGACTATTCGAAATAAAGAGCCCTGCCCATAACCAGGGTCACCCTTGTACTTAATGCACAGATCACTGAGGCTGAATACAGAATCCCCTAATATTCTTGCTTCTTGGGTGTAGTTATGGTTCTAATGCATTTATTTCACACAGGGCACATCTACAAGAGACGTTAAACGAGCAGTAGCCTAATAACAATGCACAGTAGCGTGCCAGGCAAAAGCCATGCTAATATGCTACTGTGTAGCAGTGTTAGGCTACTGCACAGTTAGCATCTGAAAAAAAAAATGCACCGGCACTACTGTGCAATAGCACCAGTTACTGCCAACTGATTTAGTACTTGGTTATGCAAATAATACTAAACTTAATGCATAGTAACTATGGCGTATTAATGAACATGTAGACGAACACATATTCGGGGGGGGGAATGCATTAAAAGTTCAGTCCTAAAACCCAATTTACAATGGAAGGACTATCAAAACAATAATCTTAAAAGCATCAGCATGGGACTGATCAGAAGAGTGTCTGCTAGTTCCTCCATTATTCTGTTCTCAAAAAAAAGTAATATGCACAAGAGAAAAACAAAAATTCTGCTACTAAGATTTAATGTAGACATCCTTGAATACAAAAAACAAACAAACAAACCCTAAATGGCAGCATGGCTAGAAAACTGCAGCTGCAGAATTCCAACTGGCTAACTTGCAAACATGATTATTATTCATTTTTACCATACCTATAGGCATGCTAGGTGCTTCACAAAATATGAAGCAATATAGGGTCCTTTCCCCAAGATCTTATATTCTAGAAAAGAATTTACAAACTAGAATAGAAGGTCATAATATTTATGCTATGCGCTCATGTATTCCAATGATTAAACCTTGGTCACAAAATACTCAACTATGCTGGAAAATAGTTTGTTGGCAAAACTTTATCAGCAAAACCTCTTAGCACAGATACACCTTATACCAGCAAGAGAGGACTTTTGCTGGTGTAAGTTATAACAGTGCCTTAAAAGAAAACAGAACTTTTGCCAGTATTATTTTGTCACCATAATCATGTATAACTAGGATTTGTTTCTTGTATTAAAATGTCATAAAAATCAAATCCCTAATCAATATGAATATACTGGCAAAGCCTTACATATAGAGCTGAAATAAGGAACAGCATATTTCACCATTCATCTAAGGATTCACAAGAGGTCCAGAAATGAGACCAAGAAGTGCACCTCTTGCCCACTAAGACCAGAACGTGGACCAGTATAGCAGCTTCCGCATAGCCCTGGGCCATCGAAAGTTGCTCATGGGAGACTGTTTTGGGCATACACATGGTGCAGGCTCAGATGTGGTATAAACAGCAAGAAAGACTGTTTATTTAGACAAAAAGGAAACTCTCAAAGTTTTTCTTAGAGGCTCTGAATTTTATCTGAAGGGAATACCATTGCTTAAGTACCCGAGTCCTACAAAAGTAGTATTTCAAGGGTTCTGGTACAGTCTAGGGAGTATCATATACTTTATAATCTTTTCTCGATTAAAACATGTTTCCATAAAAATCAAGATAAATAGACATTGATATTCTTATGGGATTTTGAGCTTACCTTAGGAACAAAACTGCTGCTTCTGAAAAGATGGAAAGTTAGCTGCCAAACCTCAAAGTAAGGGAAAAATCTGAAATGCTTTTGTGACCAAAATACGCTTAATGCTTTTGAAAACTTCATGAAAACAGAAAGCCATGAAGACACTACCTATCAATACAGCTGTGTACTGAAAGAGTACAGCCAAGCTCCACAAAAGTATATGAGAGAAAATGGTCTTGTTTTCAATAAGGCTCAAATCCAGCAGTCTGGCAATAGGAGAATTCAGGCTATCTGATCTATAAATGTAGAACAAAGCCTGGATAAGAAGAGGAGAAGTTTCTATAGAAAGGAGGATGCGGACAGTAGCCAAAAGACCTGGCCAATTATTGGTTAGCCAAACGTGCTATCAAGGGAAGAACAGCTAAAAAGAACAGGCTGAGCAAAAACCAGAGCACTGCTTCTCCTGCCTCTGCTGAAAAGCAGTGCAAAAGTCTTGAACTAAAGTCACTAGATAATGTGCGGGCTGGGAGCGATCCGGGCCCTTTTTCGCGCCACGCAGGCTGTGGCCAGCAGCCCAGGCACGCTGGGTCGGAGAAAACAGGCGGCACGCTAGAATTAGTCACGGACTCGTAATGGTTGATTCAAGATTGTTTACTTACACCAAAGATGGTCGCGGTGTAGGCTTGACAGTTTCCCAGGCACAGCTCCGCTTAAATCCTCGTTTGAGGACTCGGACAATATTCAGCACTCCCACGGAGTTGTCGAGGCTCCGTGGATCCTTTTGCGCGCAGGGAAAGGGATACATCGAGGATTGCGAACGGCGACGGGGAGAGGCTAGAGGCTGATCAGACCTCTGTTGCCTGCTTGAAATGCACTGGGTCCGATAGGCTCCGCAGTGCTTAGAGATCTTCACACAGCGTGAGGTCTCCTCCTCCTGGTGTTCGTGGAGTCCTCCAACTTGCGCGGAAACCACTCAAGCCTCTTATACGGCTAGCAAGCCAATCGCTAGCCACCACGTATGAATAATTTCACGCAAGCCAATAATGGGGCTCGAATTATAATACAAATGGCGGGAACTCTTTGCACCGTGCATCTGTGCTGCAAAGAAGAAATGTACACTGCAAAGAAAGCTACAAACTGGCGGGAAAATAATTCAGTGGTGCCAAAGTACACACAAAACAAAAATCACACCCTTGGGTTGTGACAGATAACTATTAAATATTATTACTGTGACCATTTAAAATACATTTTATAAGATAAAATTGTAGCGAGTGCTATGAGCTCTGCTTGGAAATTAAGGACCTGATCCAAACCTTAGTAATTTCAACAGGAAATTAAATAGGAAACCTACAGGTCCCTATGAAGAATTTACACTGTGGGGGGAGGGGGCGGGAAGAAAAAGACTTATTTCAAAAGAGGGGCATGGAATGGCCTAATCTGGTAAGAGATCTTGTTGACACTAACAATATGCGTTTTTTAATATTAAAACAGGTGTGTCAAACATCCAGCCCACAGGCTGGACCTGGCCCAAGGAGCTGCTTGATCCAGCCCATGGGGTCTCGAATCAACCCCACATGAGGCATGTGGAGCCAGACTTTTGTACAGGCTGGACCTGACACTGCTTGCAGCACAGGAGGTTGGTCTGGGGTGCACACTGCATGACGTGCCCATGCTGAACCAACCCTGCACGCTGGCTCTGGAGCCAGTCCAGATAAGGTCATGCTGGAGTCAACATGAAAGACTGTCTGAAGAGGTGCTGCATACAGCCCATACCCCATGCTAGCCACCCCTTCCATAAGCAACACCCTCAGGACTGAGTTCAGCCCATTTGTCATGTATACCATACACCAGCCCCACTCTGGGCCTTGTGCTGCCTGAAGCATGTGGACTGAACTAGAAGCTGTGGGTGCTGCCCATGGCACAGGGCAGCATGGGTGTGTACTGCGTGCAGTGCCCCACCAGACAGTCTTGTGCATTGGCCAGGCACCACCTGGATGGCCTGAGACCGAATCATGACTAGCACTCAAGGCTGATCTGGCAGGGTGCTGCATGTAGCACACACCCTGGGCTCTGTGCAGGCTGGATTCATAACTGGAGGCAGTGCCTGCAGTGCAAGCCGTGGAGTAGAGGAGCTGGCGCATGCTGCCTGCAGCCCAAAGGGTAGGCACAGGAAGCATGCTGCATGTGGTGCTCTACTGGCCTGACCCTGTCTATTGGCTCCAGCCCACCAACCGACAGACAGACCCTCATTCAACCTGTGGGGCCGAATGAGCTTGACACTCCTGTCTTAAAACAACTTCAACAAAACTTGAAATGCAGTTTCTTCCATATCTGTTATTTCATTGGCCTGTTCAGTAGCGTGACGTGCTCTCAGGGCTACAAAATAAATTCCAGTGAACTGAAACCAGTAAAAGTTACGTACATAGGAAATAAAGCTTTAAAGGCAATCTAGCAGTTGAAGAGTTAATATACATCAACAATTTAATGTATTAGTCCTATAACATGTCAGGAAAAGTCTAACAGTTTGAAGAATAGCTCTTTCTTCCAACAATATAAAGGCAAGTATTAGCCTTTGTGTAGGTAGAGTAGGAAGAAGATGGGAGACTGACTTTCCACTCAATTTCATGCAAATTCTCTTTTTATTATATACATTTTATTTTCCAAATAACATAAGCTCTGCCACAATGTGTAAAAGAGAAACACCAGATGTACAAAAAAGCTTTCTATTTCATTGAAAGTCCAGATCTTAATTAGAATAAAATTATCTACCTCCTCAGTTACGGTCTCTTAAAGGACACAGATTATTCTTAACTATGTGAATCCCAAACGTCAAACTCCTCACTAAAGGGTAAGCTATATTTTAACCTTCTCCTCCTAGAGTCACCTTTTCCACTTTACAAAAATCTAATGGAAGCAATACTGTGCAATATAATTGCAATCTGTAGCCTTTCAATATTGGTGATCATTTCTGAGATTGGGTCTTTAATATTCTATCATGTGTCCTTTCAAGAGCTGCACAAGAATATTTGATTTGAAAAAAATAAATGTTCCCATTGATTACATCCTTAATCTTATATACATTCCTTACGTGCAAGCATTAAAAGATGCAAGGGCAGCAAGAACACTAGTGACCTTTATAATTCCAAGATTAAATCCTAACTGTAGGCAAATTATTTCATCAGTCTTTCCCCCTATTTATATCAAGCATTCTTTCTTCCTATCATATTTAAAAAGTACCCTAACTTTTCATTAATGTGCACTAAGACAAAAAGTGCATGCTCTTATGTTGGAAAATGTACATAACACAAATGAAAATGAAATATAATTTTAGAACATCTATTTTGTAATAGGTTTATCAATGGTACTATATGTTGCTGATTACTAATCACTCCTACCCATTTATTAAGCTAATATTAGACCTTTTATTACCTCTTTAAAAGATCATTTGCAAGGCTCAGATATATCATAGTTTTATTCCCAAACTAAAGAAAATTGCTTAGACTGCAGGTAAATGCCTTATTTTTCAAATGAGTGAAGACAGTGGCTATTTATGGATGTAACATTTGAGTCAATTTTGCAGAGGATTGACTAAAAATGCAACATTCTACAACTAAACAAGTTTTTTTTTCTCTTCTGTACTTCAGTATCTCTAACCAAAATACTCAAACTCCACAAAGGTCAGACTACAGGCCACTACAGAAGCATACAAGGGGGAACAAGAAATTAGAAGTCTTCACTCCTCTTCTCAACCTTACAGTAATCAATCTCCAACAGCAGTATTTCTTACATTCCAAAGCAGACAGTTGCATTTTGCTTAAGTCAATATACTATGAAAGTGGACTTCCCCACACGAACAAATTACAGTGGGTCTGAAACAGTAGGTAATGTCCAGTCTCAAACCACTAGCACATTTAATGTCCAATATCTCACAGACCTACAAAGCTGGGAGATAGAAACTTTAGGCCAGCAGTTTTATAAAATTCATTCATTACGGACCTCAGAGGGAGGGAAAACTATGAAGTTGGATGTTGGTTTTATAATTTGAAGAATACAAGAGGAAAGGGTGAAATAACATTTTTAAACTCTCTAAAACCTTTTAAAAAAAGATTTTCTGTACAATGTTTTCACATATGCAGCATGACCAAGTCAAACCATGAACTGTCTGATTCCATGTGTGGAAATACTGGACACAGTAAAAGGCTGGATATGCACACAGACATTTTACTGAATCTTAAACACTGAACCTGAAAGATAGTTGACATCTTGCTGAATGACCATCATTAATGGCCATCGGGACTGCAGCTTTGTACCAATGATTCTGATAATTTCTCAGCTACTAGGAACTCCCTACTACTTAGGGTTACCCCTAAGGATAGTACACTATCCTTGGCACTAAATCAAAGAACAGTTTAAGAGGAGTGTTTGTGCAGGGGTGAGGACAGGTTATATCATCACATGTAATCAGAAATAGGGCAGGAGGTGTTCTATCCAGGGCAAAATGACAACAATCCTCAGACTCCTAAATAGGCCCAGCTCAGACTAGACGAAGATACGTATCAGGACTTTTATTGTATTCAAAGGTTTATAACTCAAATACTTTAAAATTCACTGTGGTTTAGAGATTCCTTTGACATGCCCGGGTTCCTTGCTTTCTTGCCATGTTGCTGAAGGGGTTAAGCTGGGAGCCCAAGTTCCCACAGCTTAGATGAAGCTCTGGATGAAGTGGAACTCTTGAGACATTTGATACTGATACCAGGAGCGAGACTGACTTGTCAACAACACCCCAACATAGCAAAATGTCAGACAAGATATCTTAACCTTGGAGTGTGTTTGAAGGTCCCAGAACTAGAAATGCTGACTAGACTCTACCCAGAAGTGCACAGGACCTAGCAAGAGACTTGCACAAAACTGGTGTCCTAGACTGCAGGGGTCAGCAATCTATGGCTTGAAGAGCAAATACAGCCCATGAAGAGTGTGGAATTCCAAGGGATGATGGCACAATAAGCCTGGGCAGCAGAAGGGGTGTCCCCAGGGTCCTACCCCCTGCTTAGTTCCATCCATCCCCCCACAGCCTCAGCTGACTGCCCAGATCTCCCTGTTCTGTTCCTATTGCACTGATGCCACAGAATGTAACACTTTCCATTGCCACTGGACATTTAAATTCAGTGGCAAAAGTAAATACAGGCAGCTTACATGCTTCACTTCAGTAGGCAGAAATTAGTGGCCTGCAACAGAGTTCCATCACAAGCAGTGACCTGCAGTAGCAAGATTGCCAACCCCTGTCCTAGAGGGATGTGCTGGACCAGGTTCTAACTTAGAGCTCATGCACAGAATGACAGCATGGTGCAACACATAGACTTCAATATCACAATAACTTGGGATACCTAACAATCACCTTGTGGCTTAATTATCCATAGATAATGAGAATCTCAAAAGATCAGCTGATAAAGTCTTCAGACCACTCAACATCTCTCTCCTATTTTATTAATACATACATGTTGCCCTGCGCACAAAGGCAGCACAAGTGCATCTACATTCACTAATTTAAAAGGCTGATATCACAGCTAGAACCACAGTGTTAGTTTCACTATGTCATTCCTTGAACAAAGGAGATGAACCAAGTTGACATTTTCTACATTTTTTGGCACAATTCATGACAATTTCTATATACACACAGGAGTGATTTTTCAGGTTATGCCACTCAAATTAATTCACTACAAAATTTTGCAATCATTTAGTATGTGATAAGAACTTTCAGATTAAGACATCTAAAAGTTTTTGTCTCCATTTACAGAAACTGAGTCGTTAAACATTACACAATTACAGAAGCGTAATTTACTTCCAGTAGCAAAGCTACATATGCAGTCTTGTAGAATAAAGTCAAGTATGCCCCCAATATTCAAGCACAGTTGTTATGTACCTGAAGGCGTTCCTTAAGCAAACCGAATTTCCTCAGCAAAAACTTCCTCGGTGATCTAAAAGTACACAGATCAGAATTAGAAAATGGAAAGGGGGAAAAAAATGGAGAAAGGCTCCTAGGGTATATCTACAGTCTGAATTATTAGAAGACATACTCAGAGGACAAATGGTGTATTAACAATTCACGAAATAAACAATAAAAATGTTAGCTGCATCTTAACACAATGCTTACATACAATTTGATAGTGTAACATTCTGTTTCCAGCCAGCATTTTCACAAATTATGACCTAAGCAGAATACTAGTCAATTCTCCAAAAGATAGCAAAGATATCCCTTTATTACAAGTGATCCAAGTATCCCCCTGGAGGCTAAGGCTATCAGAAAATATTTAGTTAGCTCCCAAGCCAATGATTTTCTCACTCGTTTTATTATGAAACTATAACACATTTTCAATAACTTTTAGCTTTGCTATACAGAACAGCAAATAATTTCCCAGAACCCTTTGGAAAATCTGACATGTGAAACAAATCTCTAGTCAACTTGTGTGTTATTAAGCTGAAACCATGAATGTAAGATCACTTGATCATTGGAGGCAATGGAAAAGTATTGGAAGCTTCTGGACACATGGACGAACTTCAGGTCATAAAAAATACTACCAGAGCTATACTTGAAGAAAAATATATCTGAAGAAAAAGGTCTGTTAAAGCACTCTGGGTAAGAATACTTTGTATTCCTAGGAAACACTGAAGATAGATTAAGTAACTTGTCTCAGTTAGCGGAGCCACATCCAGTCATCTCTTGTTTATTAGTGTAATGTTTCCTTTTATTGGTTATTTATTTTAACAGCTACACCAAAAATTAGCCACACGGTATTAGACTGAGAAATGCATAAATATCATATTAACACTTGTAAATGGCCAATATAGATTCTCTGTTGCATTTTGAATAAAACCAATTTACTACACTTTCAAACTTCAAGTTTTTCAATTCTCTATTAAAAAGTCAAATAATACTAGTTTTAGGATAGACTATACTGAAAGATTTTATTACTTTGAGAACATCCCAAGAATGGTGTAACTATGATGAATAAAGACAAATAAAATGCATGCATTAAATTAACATTAAACATTTGGAAAACTCAAAGACGAAAGAAAAATATTTTAAAACTTTAAAGTAGTATCAAACAGCTTATTTTTCAAATACATTATTAGCATTCTGTGGTATGCAGATTTCCTGTTGTCACTCCAAGTCAGAAACTGTTATAAAGCAGTAGCTTGGGGAAAGAGATGCTCTATATCACTAAATTTTCTATGTAAATGTACCATATGTACTTTTCTATGTAAAAGTACCATAAACTTTACTTCAGTCCACCTTCCACTTGAATCAGAATTCAGTGAAAGCTTCAAGGAAGACAGGCACACTTTTATAACTTGCTTATTGTCAGTGACAACTGTGATTTAAGAGCATCTGACCATCCAGACAAACCTCTTCTCTGGAAGGGAGGATCCATTTTTTCCTGTGCACGTGGCCTGACAAGGGTGTGATTCTTCTAGCTGGCAAAATCCCATCTCATCCAGGACTTGAAATCTATCAGAGGGGTAAGACTGAGGCACCACCCGCCAAGGAGTCTGGCACTGGTTCTCAGTGGTCAAGCAGCAAGGGGGGCAAAAAAGCAAACACGAATGCACAGAAACACTCCAGAAGTGTCTCTCAAAGGCAGCCCTGGCCACATCTGGAGTTAAGGTGCATCACATTTGGAATAAAAGGATTCCTTTTTAGAAGAGTTTTTAGGCTGGAGACTGGCTAGTAGAAGGATTATAGCACAAAGCCAGTGCACAGCTCTGCATGATTTTAGCATCACCCTCAAATCCCTGAGAAAGAAAAAAAAAAAAGAGAAAGTTTCATCCACCCAGTTTCACCCACCCGTCCATCCAAGCCCTTGTGACAAGGGCACTTAGTATGCCTGTCATTTTAAGAACGGAGACGGCTGCAAGAAAGGCAATTTACAGGTGTGGCAGGGACCAATTAGGGGGCTGGGGCTTGAAGCATATAAGCCCAGGGCCTGAGCTGGTCAGACAGTCTAGTCCTGAGCACTATGAGGAGAGGAGCTCCTCAGTAACATCTGAGCTGAGGGTAAGCAGTACAGGTGGCTTGTGGAAGGGACTAAGGGGAATTAAGGAGGTCCCAGCTGGCTCAGAAGAAACAGAGAGGGGCCAGAGAGCCTGGAGATTTATAGCCTAGGAGGGGATGAGTGTCAGCAGGGCCACAGAGCCTAAAGGTCCCACTGACCCAGGAGCGGTGCCAGGACCCAGAAATTGGCCGAAGGCTCTGAGGAGGACAAGTCAGAGACTAGCAAGGCCAGGGGAGCTCCAGAATCTTGACTGGCCTAGAAGCGGGGGCAGGGCCCAGAGAGAAAGGGCCCAGGGGCCAAAGAATGGGGGTCACAACTGGAGGCAGAGGGGTCCAACAGGCCCATAGCCCAAGAGAGGCAAGGACTGGGGCTGAGAGCCTATAGCCCAGGAGGGATGCATCTTAGCTGGAATGAGTATCATCTGTGACACGTGTAGTGTAAGGAGCAGTCAGAGCCATGTTATTATCCCTTAAGGCAATGAGCATGGACACCCCTGTTCATGAGAGGAGATTTGACTTGGGGAGTCCTGGAGTAGCCTCCCTTTCCTAAAGGTATCATTGAACCAAGGTGTGGCAGATGAGGTGAAGGGGAGATCGCCCAAAGGAGGCCCAGGAGGCAAGGGCTGAGGGGGTCTCCAGGGGCATCATGGCCACCCCTGGAAATGAACCTTTATGAAGGTGTAACAGAAATAAGTCTGCTATCAGCACCTGAATTTCTTTTGGAATCCCAAAAGCCATCACCCAGGAATTACATCACACCTTATCTTGGATCTAGCAGGAACATTTGGCTCATCTCCAGGAACTGTTACACAGTCTTTAAAATCAACTGCAGCCAACACAACTGCTGGCTTGGCTGCCTAAAGAGAATATGAAGACTTTTGTGTGGAGATAGTTGGGAGTATCCCCAAAGCCATTCTGCCACATCACAAGGGGCTTCCTCTAGTTCAGGCATGGAAGGTCTGTCTAGTAAAACCATTAGTGACCAAAACTACCTCCTCTTTCACAATAGATGTCAAGTGATCCATTCCTCGACAACATGGAAGAGTGATATTCCAGTAAGACTGCAACAATGGCAATGGACTGGTCAAATGCAGTCACGTACATAGCACTGACAATGTCCAAAAGTCATTCTAAGGTCCCTTTCAGAACTTAGATAAATAGAAAAAATACCTGGGAGATGGCAAGAAAAAGCACATATCTGGGACTAGCAGTGCTTTTGAATGCAAGTCTGGTACCAGAGCCTTCATGGTCAGTTCATGTTGGGAATGTGTGTCAGTTCCTTAAAGTACAAGTTGCTCACTGAGCAACCACTGGCACCAAAGTAAGTCTAAGTATCAAGGTTACCATTGGCATAAGTCTCATGCACCCTCTTCACAAGTTTGGCTTTATTCTAAATCCATAATGCTGATCAGGGCTTAAATGTTCTCTCTCTTGAATGATAGAATCCATCATGTGGGACAATCTTTGCAGTCTCAAAATTGTGCTTATGCTCAATGCAAATCTGCAGCTCAGCATTCACTCATCTTAGAGTGCCAAGACTGTCAATGGAGGTCGCTAGTACCATATTCTCTCCTAAAGATCCTGGCACCAGTACTGTAGTACTGTTGCTCTTGGCAGCATTTTAGGTTATTTCTTCTCCTTGTTGGAACTAAGCTAAAGATGCCCATTTCCCCTAACGGGGGTCTTATTATGAAAAACCTCCTGAACTTCAACTTGATTGTTCTCTTTTCTCAAGAAATGGATGCAACATTGTTCTAGTTGGTGTAATCTGAGCCCTCACCCTCATCTCTGGGAAAACAGGATGAGAAGGAAAGGCCTAAAATGTACTCGAGGATGCAACTTCCCAAGGCAAAATGGGCATTTGCCACACCCACTGATTAATGACATGAGACCGCTGCATTACAGCCAGAGTTTAGACTTGGCAAGTTTCGCATTCTTCATGTACTGCCTCACTGCTCTACAGATGCATGAAGTGGGGGGCGGGGGGCAGAAGGAAGGAGGCATAGGAGAAAATCCAAAGAGAGAGAGAGATTTCTTCACAAAACTAAAAATAATTTAAGAGAAGTACGGATTGAATACTCACCAGCTTCGTTTGGTGTCACATGTGAAGAGAGGAAACTGAAGGAAAGCTGCAGTTTCTCTGCCCTTTATGTCCTGTTGGGGATCACAAAGAAGCATAAGATGCATGCAGTCATGACAGACATTACTAAGCAGACAAGAAGCCACACTCATACAGTAAAGCTACATGGGTACCTACCTTGATTCATAGATGTTAGGGTCAGAAGGGACCTCAATAGAACATCGAGTCCGACCCCCTGCATAGGCAGGAAAGAGTGCTGGGACTAGATGACCCCAGCTAGATGGTTATCTAACCTCCTCTTGAAGACCCCCAGGGTAGGGGAGAGCACCACCTCCCTTGGGAGCCCATTCCAGACCTTGGCCACTCGAACTGTGAAGAAGTTCCTCCTAATGTCCAATCTAAATCTGCTCTCTGCTAGCTTGTGGCCATTGTTTCTTGTAACCCCCGGGGGCGCCTTGGTGAATAAATACTCACCAATTCCCTTCTGTTCCCCCGTGATGAACTTACAGGCAGCCACAAGGTCGCCTCTCAACCTTCTCTTGCGGAGGCTGAAAAGGTCCAGTTTCTCTAGTCTCTCGTCGTAGGGCTTGGTCTGCAGGCCCTTAACCATACGAGTGGCCCTTCTCTGGACCCTCTCCAGGTTATCCGCATCCCTCTTGAATTGTGGCGCCCAGAATTGCATGCAGTACTCCAACTGCGGTCTGACCAGCGCCCGATAGAGGGGAAGTATCACCTCCTTGGACCTATTCGTCATGCATCTGCTGATGCACGATAAAGTGCCATTGGCTTTTTTGATGGCTTCATCACACTGTCAACTCATGTTCAGCTTAGAGTCCACTAGGACTCCAAGATTCCTTTCCACCTCTGTGCCACCCAGCAGGTCATTCCCTAGGCTGTAGGTATGCTGGACATTTTTCCTCCCTAGGTGCAGCACTTTGCATTTCTCCTTGTTGAACTGCATTCTGTTGTTTTCTGCCCACTTGTCCAACCTGTCCAGGTCTGCTTGCAGCTGTTCCCTGCCCGCTGGCATGCCCACTTCTCCCCATAGCTAAGTGTCATCTGCAAACTTGGACAGAGTACATTTCACTCCCTCGTCCAAGTTGCTGATGAAGACATTAAAGAGTATCGGTCCAAGGACCAAGCCCTGCAGGACCCCACTGCCACACCCTTCCAGGTCGAAGCCGACCCATCCACCACGACTCCCTGGGTGCGACCCTCCAGCCAATTCGCCACCCACCGGACTGTGTAGTCATCCAAGTCACAGCCTCTTAACTTGTTCACCAGTATGGAGTGGGATACCGTATCGAAGGCCTTCCTGAAGTCTAAGTATACGACATCCACCCGTCCTCCTGTGTCCAGGCGTTTCGTAACCTGCTCATAAATAGAGACTAGATTGGTCAGGCACGATCTGCCTGCCACGAACCCGTGCTGGTTTCCCCTCAGCATAATTTGTCCTGCCGGGCTCTCGCATATGTGAGCCTTGATAATTTTTTCAAAGACTTTGCCAAGGATGGAGGTGAGACTGACGCATGTATGCCTAGGCATACATACTAAAAGAACTGAAGTACTATCAAAATAAAGTTGCTTACCAGGAATAAGTTATACTTAATTTTCTTAAATATCATTAGCAACCTCCACTACAGATGCATCTGGCAATGATGAACTAAAGTAAAGGTGGGTCCCTGCCACCCACATGCAGAATGGGCAGCCTGTGTGGCACATGTCCCCTCCCCAGTCTGCCAGGAAGCAGAACCACAGCAGCAGAGGAAGGCGATTGAAGTGGCACCTGGGGAGGACACAGGGCTTAACTTGTGGCACATCTGCCAGAAAGAGTGGCCCTCACTGAATTAAAGGGTCATAAATTGAAGTCCCAAACATCTCACCTAACTGTAGTAATCCTGCATAAAAGACAAGACTTGAGCTCTAGGTAAGAAGACGATGCTCTAGGTAAGAAGACGATGTTTTCTCTCCTTGATGCTGCTCCTTCTGCTTTGAAACAAAGCTGTTTCCAATGAGCTCTATGCTGCTCTATACAAAAGCTGAACGAACTTTGAGGTAAAAAGAATGGAATCCCCAGAAGTAAAATTCTTGTGTTCTTAAAGATCGTTGTTAGAAGAATAACCTTAAGTAGACAAAGCCGACATATTTTGTCAAGACCTGAGAACAAGTTCCTTACAATGGTAAGAACTATACAAACTTTCACCTTAAGGCAGATATCCAGGAAGGCATGGAGTATTTTAATATGCACCCTGTGTCATAGTATCATAGTAGCTAGGGTCAGGAAGGACCTGAGCAGATCATCTAGCCTGACCCCTTGACACAGGCAGGAATGAATGCTGGGTTCACAAGACCCCAGACAGGTGATCATTCAACCTCCTCTTGATTTTACCCAAGGTAGGGGTGAGGACCACTTCCCTGGGAAGTTGGTTCCAGATTCTGGCCACCCTAACTGTAAAATATTGCCTTCTGATCTCTAACCTAAACCTATTCTCCCATCAGCTTATTACCATTGTTCCTTGTCACCCCAGGTGGTGCTGGGGAGAAAAGGGCTCTGCCTATTTGCTGTTGATCTCCCCTGATAAACTTGTAGGCAGCCACCAGGTCTCCCCTCAGCCTCCTCTTGTTGAGGCTGAACAGGTTCAGGTCCCTCAGCCTCTCCTCGTAGGGCCTGTCCTGCTGCCCTCTCACCAAGTGGGTGGCCCTCCTCTGAACCCTCTCCAGGCTGGCCACATTCCTTTTGAAGTGCGGTGCCCAGAACTGGATGCAGTACTCCAATTGCAGCCTGACCAAAGTCGCATAGAGGGGGAGTATCTCCTCTCTGGACCGGCTTGAGATGCACCTTTGGATGCATGACAAGGTATGGCTGGCCTTGCTGGCTGTGGTCTGGCATTGGCGACTCATGTTCATCTTGGAGTCAATAATGACTCCAAGATCCCTTTCCACCTCTGTGCTTTCAAGAAGGGAACTCCCCAGCCTGTATGTGTGCTGTGGATTCCTTCTCCCAAGGTGCAGCACCCTGCATTTGTCTACGTTGAACCCCATCCTACTCTTGTCTGCCCACTTTTGTAGTCTGTCTAAATCTAGTTGCAGCCTCTCTCCCCCTTCAAGTGTATCCCCCTCGCCCCACATCTGAGTGTCATCAGCAAACTTGGACAGCGTGCTTTCAACCCCCTTATCCAAGTCGCTGATGAAGATGTTAAACAGTGCAAGCCCAAGGACCGAGCCCTGGGGTACCCCACTGCTCACATCTCACCAGGTTGAGTACAACCTGTCCATGACTACTCTCTGGGTGCGCCCCATCAACCAATTTTTTACCCATCCAACTGTGTAGGCATCAATGCCACAGTCGCTTAACTTATTGATGAGGATGGGGTGAGAGACAGTGTCAAAGGCCTTCTTGAAGTCTAGAAAGACTACGTCCATGGCGACACCATCATCCATGTCTGTGGCTACAGACATGTTTATGAAATACTTCAAGGGAGGTATCCTGCAGATCTGAGAGCCCATAAATTGAATCTTAAACCCTCTTATGACAGTGAGATCAGTTCTAAGATCCCTTTATCCAAGGGATCCAGAGGTATAAAGAGTGAGTTGTTCAATAGAGCTGTACAGAGAAGGGAGAAGAGCAAAAAGGTAATCTCTTATAAACATGTTTTGAAAACCAAGATCTGACAACTTAGTTGACAAAGAATGTCATGGTTTGCACCTCCAGAGAATCCACCGTATTTGTGAAGAACCTGCAACTATACCTAAAAGTTTTGAGACTTATATCTGCATCAAGGCATCCTTAGATCTGAGCCTACTAGCCAAAGCATGCTCTCAAATACTAACAGTTATGTTCAGGAACTCGGGGAGGGGAGTCACTGTCATTGGCTAAAGAAGTGCAAACATATACCTAGCTTCAAAAAGAGGGAAAAAGAAATTACAGATCAGTCCACCTCATTTAACATCAAGATAAAAAGATACTAGAATGAATTATTAAACAACCAATTTGCAAGCATGTCTAGAGGATAAGGTAATAAGGTGACACCCACAACAGATCTGTCAAGCACCTACTGTGTCAAACCAATAAAATTTCTTTCTCTAACAGAGTAACTGATCTAGCACATAAAGGAAAAGTAGTAGATTAAATGTATCTTCACTTTAGTAAGGCTTTTGACAATTTCATATGCAAACAGGAGAAAGATTATTGCAATTAAATCACCATAAGGTGCACACCCAGTTGAAAAGCTGCACTCAGAGTAAGTTTGCTGTTCAACTGATAGAACATTATCAAGCCTGCCGTCAAACTGGAAGAACATTTCAAACAAAAAATCCTACAAGGTTTTGTCCTTAGCCTAGTTATATTTTCTATATTTTCTCCAATTAGTTAGAAAATGGGAGAGTGCACTCATGGGCCTATTTACATTTTCACTGACACCCTGCCACACTTTTAGCTGCTTTCATTTCTTGGAATCTCAGAAAAGCAGAGACTCCCCATGCCTGAAGAAGGGTGACTGCACCCAAAAGCTTGCTAAGACCTTTTTTCCAACTATTCAGTTGGTCTAATAAAAGATATCACATCTACTCAAAGAACCTTGCCTGCCTATGTCCTTACACCAACACAGCTACAACCAAAAACCCAGCTCATGGGCAGATGACACCAAGCTAAAACAGACTGCAAACACTTCAGAGTGGCAGGATTCACATTCAAAACAATATTGATAAAATGGAAAAATGCCTAAATGCATCTAGATAAAATTGAAGAGAAACAAGAACAATTTACCATGTTAAAAGAGAGAAATCACAAAAAGTTGGCCTGAAAGACACCTTAGGACTAGGTCACTTAGTCCAGCTGCCTGTTCAAGGTAGCATCATCCCTTTCTAAACCATCTCATCCAAATATCTGTCTGACCTGCTCTTAAACATATCCAAAAATGGAGATTTCACAACCTCTCTAGGCTATTTACTCCAGTGCTTAGACAGTTAGAAAGTTCTTCCATATATTCAACCTACATTTCCCTTCTCGCAATTTAAGACCATTACTTATCCTGTCCCCTACAGACACAGATATAATCCCTATTTTATATTTATCTAGTCAGCCAGTAATACCGCACAAAAGGAACTAGGAGTTTTAGTGGATCACAAAGTGAACGAGGTGTAAAAAAAACTGGTACTGTTGCTAGAGACAAATACCTTCTTTCTAGGATACATAAAACACACAGGAGAAATCTCATTAATTTTATTTGGCACTAGGTAAGGCCTCAGATGCAGTTCTGTGTCCAGTTGTGGGTACCAGTTTAAGAAAGATATAAACAAAGAGGAGGGTGTGCAAAAGAGAGCAACAAGAGTGGTAAGAGGTTTGGAAAATATAACCTATGAGGTAAGATTTAAAGAAATTGCTTGTTTTGTTTAGAAAAGTGAAGGCCAAGGGGCAAAATAACACTCTTCATCTACCTGAAGGGCTGCAATAAAGAGGATGAACAACTGTTCTCCACCTTGGGCAAGACAAATAAGTTTAATTTGCAGCAAAAAGTATCTAAGTTATCGTGGAAAACTTCCTACATACAAGGACAGAACAGCATAGGAACAAGTCAGAAAGACTGGGATCTCCCTCATTGTAAGTTTTTAAGGGAAAAAACAGACAAAAATCTGTCCTGGATGGTCCAAGAATACTTACCCTGCCTCAACACAGTAAAATGAACCAAATGACTTCCCAGCCCTGCATTTCTATTTGTACATTAAAATGGAAGCAAGTTTTATTATCTGCATGTGTTTAGCCTGCTTGTGTCAGGAAAAATCAACAGATGACATTTCTGCTCATTACAGTCTTAATCAGGCTTTTGATATCTCTCTTCTTCCCAAAGACCAGAGGCAGTACAGAAGCTGGTCTGTGATACATAATTCTCTGGCATACAAAGCATGACACCTGGAACACCAAGCACTGCACATCCTCTGCTGGGGAACAAAAGTAAAGCTACACGGAAGGCAATGAGAATGAGCCAATCCAAACCTAAAAAGGGAACGGATATCAAATTGGGTAATCACAGAGAATGCAATTCTACCAGTCACATGTCCCATTAAAACTCATTTTTGGGTTTTTTTCACAGCCAACTCGCAATACGAGATGTCTAGTAAAATATATAATACAGAGAAATAAGGATGGGGTTGTGATTTCTGACTTGACTGCCACAGCAGTAAGAAGGAAATGAGGTAGAAGCAGGGCTAATTCTCCTTATATAATTTCACACAGAATGATTAGTTCTGCCCCAATAGTAACAACTTTCCAGAGGCTCCTGACTTGTCGTCAAGATTAAATGCACATGTTGTAAGCGCAGTTTCTCTATTCTCTACTGACAAACTTTTCCAAGGAGAACATATCATTATTATTTTACTATAGAATTAAATGCACTGTTTGAACAGCAATGCGAGGTCAGCATCACCATGGAATCAAGCTGGCTGGATTAAGACTTTTAAAAAAATGTGTGGCACAGTTACGTATTTTTAGGAAGTCACACCCTATAACAAGAGGATGCACAGTGATCACCCTAAGTGTTCTAGCAATGTTCCACAACGCCCAAGCTCAGCGTATGGAAGACACAGACTCACATGTTGAAAACTTTTATTAAAAAAACGCAAGTTTTCAGTCACCTGTGCACTGAATGTCCCCTTTAAAACTGATTAGTAAGGACATTCCACACACACCACTGTACTGCTAAGACATGTATTTATTTATTATTTTTAAGTTTGGTCATTTTGGGTCAAAATACCCATTACTGGTAATTTATTTGAATGAAATCAACTGAAAAATAATAGTTTAAAACAAGTCTTCAAATAGTAGACACCCTACACTGTCAAAACTACAAGTTTCTGACAAATTTTTAAACCTATTGGTACTTTTGTAAAATTTGATAGCATTTTCAGCACAATTCCTTTATGATACACGATTGAAAAATATCAGATTCACTTCCAAAAAAAAAATCCTTATTTCCTCAAAAACAACATAATATTTTTAATACAGTAAATAATTCCCTAAGGAAAATTTTACTAGCTAAGACCCTAATTTCTTAAAAATCAACATGATTTCCTGGAACAGCATTCCAAATATTACCTATTGTAATAGCTTTTAAAAATTCAACTACCTCCTCTAACTTTGTCCATTTTGTATTTAAGCATTTAACATAACCATTTCTTTAACAAAAGTCTTATAGATTAGATAAAAGGAAAGGTAACAGTTTTAGGCACAAAAGAGACTTATTTTTTATGTCTTGCCTGAAATAATGAGTAAACAGTCCAATATAATCTTACAGTCATGTCCATAAATCTTGCTTTTACATCTAAATCACAAGCAAAAAGTAAACAGACTTCATGACAAGAAAAGCATATTTCTTTTAAGAAAGTTTTCTTATCATAAGATCAAGACAAGAAATTATTCTTGTAATACTAAACGATCATGTTATTGTTTATTTGGAGAACTCCAATTTACCTCAAGCTATATGCAAGGTTATAACCATAAGTTTACTATATTAAGTTGCTGTCCAGTAGGGAGCCAAGGTCAAAGGAAAAAGTTTTTGAAACTCTGTGTTTGACTTAATTCCTTAACTTTAGAATTCACAAAATACTCTTTTCTTTATACTTGAGGGTGAGAGTATTTATTGACAAACCCAATAAAATACACAAACACTGATATCAAAAACCTCCTCACAGCTTGTTAGAACAGATAAAGATATGGACCACAGTCCCTTGTAAAAGAAAAGCATATATAATGCTTTAAAAATAAAAATTTAGATCAGAAATGTCTTGTTCAGTATATAGAAAGTAAATTATCTCCCTGTTTAAATCACTATACAGTGCAGACCTCATTCTCATTTTACATGTGTTGCTAAAACTCCACTTACTTCACTACTCTGAGAAAAAAGTCAGTGTGTTCTCAACAACTATACAATCTGAAAGTGAATTCAAAACTTCTCAGCATAGGTCTAAAAGAAAATAATCTGATCAGTTGAGAGAGCAAGATTCAAAGGGCTGAAAAATGTTGGGAAAAAGATGGAATCTTTTTTCTTTGAAACCAACTCTAGAAGAACCCTCATTTTTCTTTCTCCAACTGTTCTTCATCCAGCTTTCTCTTGATTGTGACATACAAATGTCCTTATAATAGTATCTTAGTCTGAATATTCTATTTGCACATGTTTCTGCGCTCTGCATACTACACACATCCCTACAAGCATGCATAAAGATTTGATATTTTGAAACCCTTAAAAGTGTCATTGAACTTCAACACAACTCTACAGCAACTCCATTTCTATTGAATGCACTTGCATTAAAGCCCCAGAGGTCTCCAGTTACTTTTGAAATGGAGAAGTCTTTCTTCATCTCTTTATACTGAATAAAATAATGAATATCAACAGTTGTATCCTCATCTTTCATCCCTATCTATCTGATCATTCAAGTCTACTAACATGAACAACATCTATCATGCAATAACAATCCAGTAAATCTTCCTTCCATGAAGAGAATGAATAGCCTAGGGCACTGATATTTTTCACCTCTGGGTCACAAGTTTGAATCCAGCTGTAGTTAGTAGTGAACATAAGTTATTACCAAATGATGGCTTTTCAGTAGCGGATGTGAAATGAGTCTGCACACTCTAGTTTGTAGCACACAGTTTCCTTACGGATTTATAATTACCAACATTTCAATTAGTCCTTTTATTATCAGCCCCAGAAGGATGACCATGTTGTTGAACAGATGTGGCACCTGAACTCCTAGAGGACAAAACCGGAATAAAGTTCAGAAGCTAAGACCGCCACTGGTAATGCTACAGATATCTTACACATACAATACTTAAAATCTTCAGTGCTATTAAGCTGGGCCTGTTTTAAAATCTTCCTCCCACAGAGCTTTGAAGACCTATAGAGCCCTGTTTTCCAGGCTTAACATTAATGCACTGACATGGTCTCTCTCATTTTTAAGATTACCTTTAGCAAAATTTATTAAATTAAAATTTAAAAATTGTTTATCACTGCTTATTATATTGTTTATATATTATTGCACCTATAATGCTGATAACACTTTAGTCAACCAAACTTTTCACCTATTGACAATGTTATCATGGTAGTAATCTCACACCCTACAGTCATGCATGTTCCTCCTGCCTCTCAACCCTGTGGAATACTGCTTTCTGGGCACAAACTAAACAATGCAGGGCCTGAACGCATTTATTTTTTTTTAGAAGTACTGTATTTAATCTCTCAATTTAACTGGTTTATACTATTTCATCCTTTGTCTGAACATCACAGAAGTAGAAAGCAGAATAGTAGCAGAAATATTGTAGTGCAGGCTTCCCTATTTGTCATTTTTAATGGTAAAAAGTTGGATTTCTTGCCTGTAGAAAAATGTGAGAGTCAACAGTAAAACACCTATACATGTATACACACATATTGTATATGTATATGTTTTATACACACACACGTATGGGCCAGAATTTGAGATAATAGGTTATATGGATATGTGGTTTTCGGATTTACAGAAATCTATGTAAATCTGTTTGGAGCTTCACAAATTTATTTTTACTTTCACATCTGATGTGCAGCAATATGAATAGCTAAGGTGTATGCTTAAGACACACACTTTGAGATTTATCTATTCAGAAGTGATGTTAACACTGGGGTGTGTGTTCTTATAGCAGTAAAGCTGTGCATTATCACTGCTAACTGCATAACTGCATTACCTAGTAATGCCTAAGGTGGGGAGAATCTCAGAAATCTCTTGTTAAAAATTGTGCCCCCAAGGATTAGGATGATTTCCCCGACTTCCATCCAGGAAGAGCACACACCAACTGCTGCAGCTTCCTTAGCCTGACGAAGGGCTTTTGAACCCGAAAGCTTGCTTAATAACTATTCTCCAACCATTTAGGTTGGTCTAATAAAAGATATCAAATTCACCCAAGGAACCTTGTCTGCCTATATCCTTAGACCAACACGGCTACAACCTAAACCCCTGCAGATTTGGAACAAGGCATTTACTACAAGGAGGCAAAACATAAGAATCTCTTATTAAAATAATGGCGCAATAACATTTAAGGTCGAAAAGATTCTGCAGGAATTTATATGAAACATACTACCTCTCTCAACCATGTAAATGTTCATAAGAAAGGTATGTTTCTTCTGTACCTCACAGGCAATTGACGCTCCAACTAACACAGAAGCAGAGTAAGTTATTTCTTCTTGACTCTTTTATCAGAAAGATCTCAGGCCACTGGGGACCTAAATTTCCTCTTAGATATCAACAGTACAAAAACTAACGAGAGAAAATCTTGCACACTGAATACTCACTTGGCCATCAATTGTTGCAGGAAAATGTCCACTGGCCAGTACTACCTCACTGTTTCCTTGTACTTTCCTAATCTGTTTACCTGCCTAATGTCTTTTCACCACAACTTAACTCCATTTCTGCTTCCCATATCATCTTCTCCCCTGCTCTGTTCTCCTCAATCCCCCTCTCTTCCATTTGTCTTTCTTTTTTGCTTAACCCTTTCCCATACTCCACCCAAAAAGCATATGGAGCTAACATGGTGTATGCTACTGTCACAGTGTTCACCCAGGTTGTTATAGCTTTCCCCCACCACAAGCGTAGCCTGGATCAGTGACTATCTAGCACTCTGTTTATACAGTGCCTACTACAACAGGGCCTCTGACTTTCCAGCAGTGAACAATAAGATAATCAACGTCTTGTCTTCCACTCAGACTGCAAGTTCTTTGATTCCCGGGATTCACCTTTTTGTACCAGACTTGTATAACACAATGAGGTTCTGGAGCTAGATGACAAGTAGGGCTCCTAGATGCTTTGGTAATCTAAACAATAAATAACAACAGCATTCAGATCATCTTTAGTCAGCGGAAAGGGACTGATATTGGCAAATCATTAGAAAGATTTTTTTTTTGGATCAGGACGCTATTTAAATAAGGATGATCCTCATCTCTTCACACATTGTGGAATATCAAACTGCCCATCTGAATTTGTCGCCACGTCCCTTATCACAAAACAGATTTACAGCACCTAGATAATAAAAACCTCAAGACATAGGACGTTACGTGCTCTCTGCACCGATGTCTTTCGCTGTCTGGTCTCCAAAGAAAAAAGGAACATTAAAAGGTAGGAGGAAGTAAGAAGAATCCATTCCACTTCAGGTCTTGAAAGCTCTAATTAAAATTCAATATTGTACTTTGTATGTGGGTTCCTACATGAAACTCCTGTCATGGTTAAGACTTAAGGTTAAGCAGGTTAATAGAGTCCAATAAAATAGCTCTATTGAATTATGCCGAACCATTGTCCTACACCCGACTGCAATCTGCCGCTCATCTTTACCTGACGGGCGCGCTAAGTTTCCAACCAAGGTAACGTATGGCTACAACCCCCCACAAAAAAATAAATAAATAAAATTTCCACAAAAAATCAGCATCTCCTCTGTCTCCAACCCCCCCCACTTCCCTCCTTCCCTGGAAAAAAAACAGCATGTTATTTACAGCTCAAATCATTTCTTTCCTCCAGCCTGCTACTCCAATCATCACACAGTCATGTGCTAAAAGATTTGTGCAGACCTGCCAAGTCTCATTCTCCTGAGCCGCGCTCCCCTCGAGTCCATGGCGCTTTCCAACTCGCCGCCCTTCACGTGGACGGGTTTCGCGCCCGGCCTGTGGGACTCGGCCCCACATCCCATGCATTTGGGGCGCAGCACACCCAACCCCCCTGGCCCGGCCCGGCCCGGCCCTCCTCTCGGGGCAGCGACCTTCCCGCGTGGGCCTCACCCCCGTGACCCCGGGGGGGCTGCGGGCATCGCTCCCAGGCGCTTCGCAGCCCTGTCACGAAGCAGCAGACCGGGCAGCCTGTGTTTTGTTTTGTGTTTTTATTCAAAGCTACTCCTTCGTGGCGGGGAGACTCGCGCCCAGCCCCTGCGGCCCTGCCCCGCTGCTGAGGACAGGACAGGCCGAGGCCAAGCTGCCCCCCCCCGCGTCCCCGCGACCGGCAGGTGCCGGGAGCCATGTTAGCTCGGCTCGGCCCGCCCCGCCCCGCCCCTGCCGCCGCCCGGCCTCCTCCGCCCGCTGACCCCGGCCTGCCCGCCCCGGCCCACGCCTCACGCCGCCCGCGGGCCGCGCACCTCATCTCGCCTCCGCCGCCTCTCGCCCTCCCGCAGCCGGCGGCACCGGCACCGGCACCGACGCGCGCGTCCCAGCCAGGCCCGGCCCCTCCCCCCGCCCCGGGGCCGCCGACAGCGCTTCCGCACCGCCGACAACGGGCCCGGCCCGGCCCGGCCCGCGCTACCGCCCCCGCCCCCGCCATGGGCGCCCCCTTGCCCGGGCCTCCGTCATCCCCGGCCGTACAGCTAGGCCCGGTGCGTCAGCAGTGGGTTGTGTCGAGGTAAAAAGAGAAAAGAAACAGACCCCGCTTTCGCCCGGGGGGGCGGGGGTGGAAAGAAAAAGAAAAAAGAAGGCGTTTATGTTGGGCTCCTGAGCAGACAGGGGCCGTGGTCCAGAGCAGGCCAAGCCCGGCGCCCGGACCTCCTCTCTTCACAAATGCAAAGGACACGTTTTGCTCTATATTGCTTTTCCGGGGTTCACGCTGGTGACAGACCTCAGCGAGACGGCAGCAGGGTTCACCACGACGCTCATTTTAAATTGATCCCCGGTTCTGCTGAGCGCGCGGCGAGTTTCGTTGTAATGCTCGCGGTTGCCGTCTCGGGTCGGTTTCGCTTCGCGCCCAGATTTTCGGGATGCAATGAAGAGCGCGAAGTGAGAATTGCCTGTAGAGTGGAGTTGGGTTTTCCTACAGGAAGGGTACTCTTACGTTTGACTTGTTTTGCTCTTGTTATTTTTCTGTAGTTTCTTTGATGACAAAGACCTCAGCAAGACCACAACAGGATAGGATGGCTTTTTTTCCCCCCACACAGGGTGGCTGCCTATACATGTGCTGTGGGCGGGGCATTTTAATTAGGGTGGTACCACTCTAATTAAAACACCTCTCTGTGACAGGAATTAAGCCTCCCACCTTTCAAAATGGCTGCAGGGCACTTTAACTACAGCTCATTCACCAGGTTTAACTAAAGCAGGCTTGCAGCCATTTTGAAAGATGGGGGGGGTTAACACGCGTGATGGTGAGGGGGCTCGTTCCTGTTCCAGTTAGATGAATGGAGTCTGCTCTGACTCCTAACAAACCGGCACATGTAGGGGCAGCCACAGGCCCATACGGCTGCCTATAGATTCACAGATTGTAAGGCTGTAAGGGACCTTGGAAGATCATCGTGCCCGCAGACATGCCGGTTTGTATTCCAGTTAGGTGTCAGAGCAGACTCCATTCATCTAACTGGAACAGGAATGAGCCCCCTCACCATCACGCGTGTTAACCCCCCCACCTTTCAAAATGGCTGCGGGGGCACTTTAACTAAAGCATATTCACCAGGTTTAGCTAAAGCACCCTCCCAGCCATTTTGAAAGGTGCGGGGCTTAATCTGTCACAGTAATCTGTTTTATTTAGAGTGGTATCACCCTAATTAAAATGCCCCATCTGCAGCACATGTATAGCCAGCCGTCATGTGGGGTCTTCATCACCAAAGTTAACTACAGAAGAATAACGAGCAAAACAAGTCAAAAGTAAGAGCTGGCATTTGCCCAGGGCTGCCTCCAGCCTCAATAGATTGAGAACCACCGCCTTGTATTGTAAGGACAGAGTCGGTTAAATGCATAGACCACTTGAGTGCATAGCAGCTTTCATCCCCACTGTCAGCTTTATAGGGTAGTTGTACTCCCCTTAACTACATGCTAGCTGTGACTGTGATTGTCTAGTTTCTAACTGTGTAAGTCTGCCAGAAAGTAAAGAGAGAGCAGCTGTCATGGGACTGCTATTAGAAGCCTTTGGAACTGACCAATTCCATCATTTTCAAGACTGCCCTCTCCCTTCAGTTTTTAAGACTCCTCACAAACAGCCCTGAAACTAACTCCGTTCACTTTCAAACTTTGGATGATCAGTTTCCATACTGCTAGAAGCAGCATTGAAAATGATGGGAGCTAGGCAGTTGCAGGGCTGCTAATACTCTAAGTACACAGAATGTCAGTGCTAATACGCATTGCTTGTATTAACTTAATGATAAGTGCATACTGTACTGTGGATAAGTGAATGGTGTTTTCTTAGCCCAGTAGCTTAGAGAGAGTACATAAAGAGTAGGTGGTTCATTTCCAGGATATTTTACAGTAGATAGTTTACTAGGTTTCACAACCTACAGCATCTGCAAAGCAGACTGGAAAAAGAAGTGCTATGTTGGGGAAAATGAAGACTGGGAAATACCAGAGGAGGTTGGGTGATGATGATTTTAGGGGAAAACAAAGAGGTACTAAAAGGAATTTGAAGTGCAGCTGAGGAAAGATAAAAACCATGAAAAAGGAGTTGGTGTGGGAGAAGCAAAATAAAGCGAGTATAATCAGGCTTATTGAGGGATTGGAGGAGGAGTATATTCTTTCCTGTGGAGAATCAAACTTTTGCAGGTGTTATAACTATTGAGATCTCAGGCATAGGATATAGGTGATATGGTGGTGTGTTTTGTAAAAACTCAGGTGCCCCAGCCTGAGTTACAAGGATCCTCAGACAGGTTTTCACAAAAATAAGATTTCTAGCCTTGACTCAGTTTTAGCACATTTATTATCTTTAGGTATGTGGAAGTAGACTAAACTACTTTTTGAAAGGAAGGCTTGAGATAAAGATAGGAGAAGCCCAAGACGGGCAACATTCCCAGGAAGTTTAACTGTGTAAGGACTGTGAGACAGTGCCCTTAAGAATTACATTTTTTTCCTTGCTTTGGGTAGGAAAGGAGCCCAATCTGCATAGGGATTAACCTAAATTAAAAATCAGGTATTCTCTTACAGTCAAGAAAAAATGAGCTAATTTGTTTTCAGATGGTTTCGCATTGTCATGTGCCTCTATACAAATACCATCAATAAGTTGAAGGGCCAAAATATCACAAGATGGGCAGTTTGCAAGGTGGGAGAGGAGGGTTGTTTTGTTTTGACTAAGTGGAAGCAAGAAATATTGAAAATCTTAAGTAAATAATAATAAACATTTACATATTATAACATTTGCAAAATTTAGCCCTCATCTTATAAACGTTGTTCCTGTCAGTAGATATGCTGAGTTACAAAATGCAGGAAGCATCAGTCCTGTTATATTGTTTATTCTCAGCACACCTTCACTCTTATTTTATGGGTAGAACACAAATTGAGGCAGCGAAATGAAGGCCAAAATGGTAAAGTGTTTCTACTAATTTGCAAGTGACCAATTTGAGACACCCAAGGCCTCATTTTCAGAGAAAAGGGACTAAGTATCTACAGGTCTCATTGAAGTTAAACTTCAGGCTCCCACCCAGAAACATTTTGGCCATAGTCTTCTGCTAACGTCCTGCAGCTATAATACCATTTTCTAATTGGCTAGTAATCTATGGACAGATATTGTAACTGTTCCTTGAGAATATTTTTCTACTTTTCTCACTCATTTGCATACGAATGGCATAAAAATAGGCACTTCCTGCCAGTAATTAGTTGGAGCCCAGAATTTAAAGAAAGAAAAATACCACAGTATTATGGTAGAGGGATGGTACTGAGGAAGCTGCAGAAAAGAATCACTTTCTTGCACTCAGAGTGCTTTTAATTTAGAGTTCAAGGTTGGCAACTATGTTACCTCTATGTGACAGGGATTAACTATTTGCTTGGCCTAATAAGTATGCCCCTAATGAGTACTTTAGTGCTTTCCCCACCCACCCCCACTGTAAATCACTCCATCTGCCTACTGTAAAAAATCCACCCTCTGCTTTTTGTTTTCCCAGAAAAAGCAACATTAATAGTAAAAGCAACATTAATAGTAAAAGCTGCATCATCAGTGTTGTTTCTCATCAAGGCACAGCAAAACAGACCAAGGTAGGGAGTACTCAAATATTTTTAGTCTAATCAAACAGCTTGTAGCCCTATGAAGTCATCCACAGCAATCGGTTCTTCTTACTTAAATAGTGGGGGCTGGATGGGTTCAGGGATTTATAATGGGTTATGAACCTTTTCATATATATGCCAGACTTGAGCCCAACTAAGGCCAGTAGCATCCCAAAGTAGTCCCCCCTTACGGTAGCAATTTGTTAGATTTTGTGAAGTAGATCAGTCATATTCCTTACAGACAGTTGTTCACATCATAAAAATCATCTCTCTCTCTTTAGGAGATTATAATTGGATATGTCAACTTAAACATAAATTCACAAGGTCCATCAGTCGGGCACATCTTGCAAGCGACATGTTCACTAAAGACTTTGATGCAGAAACTTGTTACTTGCAGCAATTCTGTGTTGTGTACCATTAAAGTTATCTGTCCCAGATTGACTGAACAGAAGTACCTGATTGCTGGTAGTGTGACTGGGAAGCGAAAGGAAGATAAAGTTAATGCCTTTAGCATATTCAACTATTAATCTATCGGTAATTTAATTATTGATCCAGCCTACTTAAATATTCTTTCACTATTTACTTTTTCAATGCTGCCTCTTTCTATCTTTTCCCATAGTCTTACCACAGTTCTGTCTTTCATGGTACAAGAGCCTTGTTCTGCGCAGAGCATTGTAACTGGAGCCTTCTGTATGTTTACATACAACAATATTATACTTAATTTAAAATCCCAGTTGATACTTGATTTCTATTTCCCCCCTCAAAGACCTCATCTCCATCTCTCCCCAACCCATATATGTTTTGTAACTCTGTAAAGCGTGTGTGAAACATGCTACGTACAATATCATGCTGAATGAACGTAAGTAACACCAGAATGAGACACAGGCTTATCTTTAAAAACAAAGCTTGAAAGCTTTTATCAAATAAATAAATAAATCAGAATTGCTATATTGTAACAGTATTTTCATGAAAAGTTTGAAGCTCTCGTTTATTAACACAGAGCCTTATGATGATTGGGTCTATTCCATTAGTCGATTTTATAAAGTGTGCAGACTGGGTAAACAACAGTGACAGCTTGGGGAAGTGTATGCACCTGTTTATTAAAAAGACGTTAACAAGGGCAAAACTAAAATAAGAACACATACCACAACCCAATTTTCAGCAATTTTTTATGCATGCCTACACTTAAGGGTACCATGTTATTGGCAATTTTTCTTTCTCCCTCCCCTCCCTCCCTCTGAGGAACACAGCAGCTGATGAGCATGGAGCATCTGTGGCAAAGGCAAAAAACACAATAAAACTTTGGAGGAGCAAACACAACCCTCTGTTTCAACTGCCCCCACTCTCCTACTTTCTGATAGTGTAGCTAAAAGAGAATGAGACGGGTATCTTATCTTTCCAGAGGAGGATTGAAATTCTTAATGTTCTCGTATTAAGTCTCATTGTGTTCAGTATTTTATAGTACAGTGAGTTTTGAGCATTTTAATTAATTTACATAATTTATGGCAGGCCACATTTGTAAAATTACATTACAAGAGTGCATATTATTTTCTTGTTTTGTGTGTGCGTGTAGGTTCAATTTCTGAAAGCTATCTGACAGTATAATCCTGCTGGATTTTTGCACGCATAAAGGTATGGGCAAATGCACATTATGGTTTTCAAGTGCATTTCAGAGTCGGCAAAACTCACCAGTCAGGAACTTATAACATGCCACACACTTCTTAAAACCTGACCCTAAAACTATTTATTAATAATGATGCATTTTTATAGCAGCTTTCATTCAGGGATACCAAAACACTTTACTGTGTACTACTGCAAACTTTAAACAACATTAATAATGTTACTCACTGAAGGAGCTGATGGTGGGTCTGCCCTTAAACTAATGTGGAAACAAAATGATTTCACTGGGGTTTTGTGGGCATGATATGGGCCTCCTCCAAGACTGGACCATAATCCTCACAGATCACTGTCTCCTTATTTTTAATTTATTTTTAAACAGGTGAAAACAGGATGTTGAGTGAAGAATCCAAACTTAGATTTCAGTCTTGCAATACATATTTTGAAAGCTCACTGTAGTCTCTACATTCATTTCAGTAGGTTGTTCAATTGCTGTCAACTTTAGGATCAGAACGCTGGACCTTCTGACTAGACTTTTAACACTACACTGTATTAAGTCTGATAGCAAACCTTACAGATAACTTACCTGTTAGGTAAATCAATGTTAACTGAAGCAAGGTGCAGTTAAATCATTTGCTAATGGTATCATTTGCTAATGGTGACACTACAAGATTTGAGGCATAAAACATGAAGGAATATTTTACTTCAAAACACATTTTACTAGAGTTGTATAAAGAAAAATATGATTAGTTTGAGAATAGTTAAACATCTTTATCTGCTGTCCTTCCTCTTCACATTCCAGATAGAAAAGCAGAAATGCAACAGCCATACAATCCTAAAAACAAAGCTTATGATTTAACTAAAACTTTTCTTCAGGGAAGCTTATTCAGATGTTATCATACTTCCCCCTTTTCTTTTCTTACTGCAGAAAGCTTGAGAGAATGCCAGTTGGTACTGCTTGTCATTAGAATTTTTCTAGATAACACTGTTGCTTCTGAAAAGTAATAGACATCAACCTGTGGAATTCGTATAATATTCAACAACTTGCAGAGCTCTTTGAATGTATAGGTAATAACAATGAATTCAAAAAGCTAACTTTATATTGGCATTACCTAATTAACTCTCACAAAAGTCATATATGCTTCAAAAAAACACTTCCTGCTTTGTTTCCCCCTGCCAGTATTTAGTCAATAAAATCCTTTACTTTTTTCTTTTTTTCCTAAGATATTAAGCCATAGAGCACATGATAAGTAAGACAAGCATGCCCATCAGCTTCTATGGTACATAACAGCAACGAAACAAGTCATTGGCACTTTCAGACACTCAAAGTATGAAAATTGGGGTTTCAATATAAAATAAAATTCCAAGGTTGGTGGGTCATTATTACTTCTATGTGAAAACCACCAAAATAAGGGTCTATTTGGCACTGACTCACATTATATGACCCAGTATGGATTATATTGTGCTGATTTGAATGGAGTTAATGGATGCAGAGGGATCTGCACTGATTTCTTCAGCTATAGGATGTGGAGATGATCAAGGAGGAACGAATGAATAAGGGTGATTTAATGGTGTCTTCAGCTGCATAGCCTAGCAGCAGTATGGAGACTCTGCAGCACTGATGCTAAAGAAAACCAGGATGGAGCCTAAAACATTTCACCAGAAGACTTCAAATCACTGCAGCCCAAAATGCCAAAATGCAAGAGTATGAATGCAAAAAAAAATAAATAAGACACAAGCCTCCTGGAGCAGAATAAGGAAGCTATTTACTATTATGGGCAAGGACTGCAAGGTAGGGGGGAGGTAGAGGAAAGGAAATGGGCTGTATTACTTCGAGTTGGCAGAGACATGAAATACCAGGGTGCAGTTTACGTATAATAATTGTTCATACAGCATTCTTCTGGCGTTTCTAGTGACTCATTGTGTTCTTTTGTGACCTTTGATGTACAGGATAGGCTGCTAGAAGACATAGGAAGCCACAACAAAAATATCAAACTTTAGGATTTTTTTTTGTAGCTTGCTGATTATAGGTGAGAGAGAGAGATCTGAGTAATTTACTCTGAACCCGGGTGCCTTCTGTCATCTGTCCTCCTTTAAAAATTTGTGTATTTGAAAACCACCTTAATTTTGAAAAAGTTTTATCAAAAAGTCAATGATACTGACCTACTGGTGAGTTTACACATTTCTTTTTTCAGAGTGGTTAGATTCTACTGTGTTAATCCACAGAGATATGAACTGGACACCATGAAGTTTAGTAGGCCCCAAAATGGACTTAATTAACTACTTGTTATAACTCTTTTAAAAATCTATGCAAGTCAAGCCACTTCAGGATATAAAAGCTGATTGAAAGAGTAACTTACAGATGCTGACGAATTCTTACCAGAGTACCTCTTTCAGTAAGTCACAATAAGTCAAGATTCAAGCTCACCAGCAAGGGAAAAGGAGGTAGAATAAAAATCCTAACCACAATTCACTTCATACACTTTGCCTTATTTTCAAACAATAAAAATCAATACCAAAATAAATCAACTCTCACTCCAGTTATTAATTATTTGAAGCCTCTCCGGTTGTAATGAGCCAGGAGAAGAGAGGCTACACCTTTATCCTGTTTTAGCCCTTTTCACACCATCCTCCTTTTCTTTAATAACTCCGCCCAGATTATTCAGGAAGCTGATAAACAG
Organism: Alligator mississippiensis; assembly: GCF_030867095.1. Lineage (NCBI taxonomy): Eukaryota > Metazoa > Chordata > Crocodylia > Alligatoridae > Alligator > Alligator mississippiensis. Next base: position 231,839,408 of record NC_081827.1, on the reverse strand, counting down.
GATTATAGACATTTTAACATAATTATTAGCTTATCTCACTGTTTGGAGATTACCTGCAATACCTTTGTAAAAATGAAGCAAGCTAAACCTTTGTATCCCCAGCTTGTGCTATTTTACATGAGTTCTTAGTTTCAGATTGCTATTTTTACATAACACAGAATACTCATTTCAGAGTTACTGATGTCCTGCTCCACATCAGAGTATACCTAGGTATACTCAAGTCATCTGGTAGTCTGAAAGTCCTTTTTGTTCCTTTCCCCACACACAGTGTAAAACAGGCTCAATAATCTGCATCTGAAAAAGCAGATGATTTGGCAAACCCCTTCCCATAGATATATTTTTTTAAAAGAAATAAGCCTCTCTTTCTTTGAGTAAACTTTTCTTTCCAACTGTTCTTTTTGTCAGCTTGCCAGTTTTACTTCTGGTATTGTTCTGTGCAGATTGCTGTAAGGAAAATGAAAGAGATGGGAAAGGTATGGAACTGGGGGAAAGGGAAAAGGGTTCAGAGGGCATGAAAAGCCTGGGGAGCCTAGCATGGGAAAGGAGATAGGCTTAGGAAACATAGAAGAAAATGGTGGAATGAGAGATAAAGCAAGAACATAAAGGATAAGGGATTAGAGAGATAAGGAGTTCAAGAAATGAAATATGAATAAAGGAAAACAAAAATAAGGATGAAAGGAAATAAGTGACAGGAGTAAGATGTTAAACAATCAACTAAGAAAATACTCTGTTAATTTTATTTTAGCAAAGGAATATTATAAGAACTTTATTATTTTCTTCTCTTACTAGTTCAGAGAATTTTTATACAAGTGGGTAATGTTACTTCCTGGAGGTAAGTATAGGTCTCAGAATTGTCTGTTAGTTTATAATTAATGTAATGATTATGTTGCATCTGAAGAAAACAATTGGAATGAAGAAAATAATGTAACAACATTTTATATAATACTAATATCTTCAGTTCAAAACTCAATTCTGCAGAATTGCTCAGAATGCTTGCCATTTTACCCATCAGTTTGGAATTAGTATCTGAAACATATAAGGACCTGTTAACAAACACAAAACTAGAGATTAATAAGAGAGCTGTGAGGTTTAGAGGTATTTAAAATCAACCTTGATTCACATTCCAAAAGTGCCCATAAAATAGAAGCAAATTTTGTTCATAATTATAAATTGGCTATAAAAATATTTCACAAACTTTTTCTGTCTCTGAATATTTGTGAACTTTTATCAGATTTACCATGAATATTCAGTTTGTTACTGGTTTATCTGGCCAGTTCACAAAAAATCACATCATATGGTGGAAGTTGCATAATATTTCTTGTCTTTTCCTGACAGGCTTAGCCTGTCTCAGGAGGCAGAAATTCATCAGAAGTCACTTTCACTTACACTAAGTACAGACATTCAAAAAGCCTGAGGTGGAATAGAAGATCTAAGTTACATGGTTTTCTTTAATGGGTGTAGGTAGGATCAGTAGAGAACAGAACACACATTTGCCCTTTGGAGGGGGGCAGGGGGCATGTATGTAAGAAACTACCAAGCATCGGGGCCACCCCTGATTGTCTAGCAGGCATGGGCGAGCATTCTCTCCTTCCCTGCTGCATTGTCTGTCATCCACAGGTATCTGTCAACTGCAGGCAGGCTGAGTCCCTGCATGAACCCTGTTATGAGCACCCCATGACGTACGTACACACCTGACACTGAGCCCAGGAGAACTCCCATGAGCAGGAACAGCACCACAGAGCCCAACCAGACTGCCAGTCGGGTGAGCATCCACCCCCCCCCCATAGGCAATGCTATGGGGTACATAGAGGCATATGCCCCCCTAAAATTGGCCGCCTCTGGCCAGGGAGTGGGGAGTGCTGGCTGGTTCCCCCCTTGAGAAGCATCGGTGGCACTTCCAGTTTGCTACTGGTGCTTCTGGTTTGCCACCAGCACTTCTGCCAACAGTGACGATTGGCTGCTGGGGACCCTGCCCCCCTCCCCTCCCCCATTGGTGATCAGCAGCTGGTGCCCCCCCAAAACCAGGAGGCACCAGTCGCCCATGCCCCCCCATCCCACACTCAGTGCTTCCTGTCTACAGCTGACAGTTGTCTGTAACTGACAGACAATATGGCAGGGAGACACGGGAATGCTTCCTTGTGCCCGGCAGCCCAGTCAGGCTCTGTGGTGCTGCTCCGGCTTGTGGTGATTCTCCTGAGCTTAGTGCCCGGACTTTGTGTACATGGTCAGGTGCTTTGTGGTAGGATTTCTGCAGGGGCATAGATGTCTCTGTTCCCCCCACCCTCAACAATGCCTGCTGGCAGCCGGCCAGAGGCAGGAGGCAGGGCTGCGGAAAAGGTCTGTGTTGGAAAGGGTCTGTGCTTACTTGGTTCTGTGAGAGCTCAGGAATGGGGCCTGCTGGGTGCTTGCCAGAGCAGCCAAGTACGGGGCGAGTGCTAGTGGGGAGGCCACAAAGGTGCCTGGGATTCTGGGGACAGAGACCTAACATAAATTGCTACGGGATCTGGTACAGAAGTTCGATTCGTTGGTCTAACCTAAATGGATTAAGTATGAATGCACATTGATCCAGGTTTATCTTGGTTTGGGTTCTGCAATTTTTAAAGCAGTCTATTTGCACCAAACTTCTGTTCTGGGTATATAGACTGGTTTCCAATCACTTATACCAGTAAAAATATAATGTCTGTACCTGGCCTTAGTTTTTCAGAGAAGCTGTGTATGAGAAAAACTTGCTGACCCATCTGACAGGAAAAAGAAAAAAGTCTTTCTGTCTTCCTGGCTCTTATAGGATGTGAGCTAAATATTATTACCTAGTTTAATTATCTTGGCTCTGTCTTTTGGTCATTAGTTTATATTTACCCTTATGTTTATGTAAAATATTTTAGATTTACAAGTTAAAATCTCCCTAAAATTTGAGCTATCTGACAGCTAACACCCAGACTCTGTGTATTTGGGGAAGGAACGTACATACCCGTTATTTCTCAGTTAGAAGAAAGTCTCATTATTACTTTATATTTTGGCTGACATAATTATATCTCAGCTTTACACGTGCACTTGCAGCAGCTCAAATAAAAGCAGTGCAAATTTGAACCGGGGCTTTTTGCTTCAGCGCACGTGCTCAGACATGCACTTTGTTGTGGAGCAAATTGTGCCACTTGGGGCAAAAAAAAGCTGCCTGGCTCCTCCTGGATCTTCAGCCAGGGAGAGCTAGAGCCCAGGTCCAGCTGGGAGCGATGTCCCCAGCAGTATAAAAAGCTACCCTGTCCTGGCCCCAGCAGTATAAAAAGATGCCTTGGCAAGTAGCTCAGGGCTACTAGCTCTCAGGAGCTTCTGTGGCCCAGCCAGTTGGTACCTGGGGACACTACCCCTGGTGCCAACTGGACTGCTGAAGCAGCCCTGAGAGTTCCCTGCACCCTCTACCCACTGCAGCAGTCTAGCAGTGGGGGCTGCGGCCTGGCTGTGACCTGCGGTGTACTTGCCAGACTCGGATGGGACTGCAGAGCCAGTAGAGGCATCTGCCCCTCTGGGCCAGCTACCAGTGGACTGTGGTTACAGGGTTGGCCTTTGTGCGGCACTACTGCTATTTGTGCCCCTGCCCAGCCATCTGGGCAGCTATCATCCAGAAGATGTTCCAGGTGTGGAGGCCTGCTTTGAACTGTCAGAGCATGTCCTCCTGTCCCCATTTGTCCAGGAGGTCAGCCACAGCCAGATGGGTCCGAAGTGCCAGCTCTGAGCAAGCAGGGTCCTGCCACTGGCCTCCCTAGCAGGAATTCTGGGGTTCCCTATTGGAAAACTGAAAAATCCCTGATAAAAAAATCCCAAAGTCACTCTGTAAAATACCCCCAAATCCATGTTCCTCCACAAGTAAAACAAAAGACCACTATAAAGACAGAGAGCAAGAAAGAGACAGTGATCAGTTGGACAATGTTTTATTGATATATCTTACAGTGTTAAAGCAAGTCTCTTATAATTATAAAGTGAACTATAATACATGTTTCATGAATACATGTTTTGCTGCACTCCCACAGGGCAATGGCCCCCACACAAGGGGTATGCCCCCCCAACAGGGGTTCAACATCCAAACAAGGGGTTTGGCCCTCTCACAAGGGGTACGCCCCCCCCAACAGGGGGTTCAACCCCCAAACAAGGGGTTCGGCCCCCCAACAGGGGGTTCAACCCCCAAACAAGGGGTATGGCCTCCCAACAGGGGATTCAACCCCTACACAAGGGGTACGGCCCCCCAACGGGAGCCAAATGGCCCCCACAGGGGCTACCACCCCCCTTGCAAAACCCACATGCCCCACTCCAGCCCCCCAAATGTTACCCCACCTGGCCCCATTCCCCACCAGTTGCTGCAGCCCCCCCAATGGCTGCCCCACCCAGCCCTACCCCCAGACTCCCCAATGGCTGCCCCACCCAGCCTCTCCCCCCCAACTTGCATCCCCAGGCCCCCATGGCTACCCCCACAACCACAGGCACCATCACTTAAAAAGAAAAAACAGAAAAAGGGAAAAAAAAGCCTCTGCTTACCTTAGAAGCAGGGGTGGGAGGGGCTCCAGGGCCTCCTGGCAGAGCCTGCTCAGGCAGCACAGGACAGCGGAGGGACAGGATGGCCCAGGCTGGGGCTGCTGAGGCTTTCACCCTTCCCCGCACTATGTGGGCAGGGCCCCAGTTAGCCACACAGCAGCTGAACTGCAGATAAGTGCAGGGGTGGGGAGGTTTGGGGGGATGGGACCAGCCGCGGCAGGGGTCGGGGGTTCTGGGGGAGTGGGTGGGGCCGTCGGGGTCACCCCCATGGTCCCCTCCCCCCTGCTTCAGCCCCCCGACCCCTTACTCATCATCACCAGAGCCTTGGTGCTGAAACATGCAGCCTGGCCGGCCACGTGTTTCAGCACCAGGGTCGGGGGCAACCATAGAGATATTCTGGCAGCCAGAATGTCTCTGTTGAGGACCCAGCCCCATTGCTCTGCTTTTTTAAATATCAAATTTTTTAGACCCTGGATATCCAGGGGTCTAATTTTCTCCCCACACTGCAAGTTTACAGCGCCGGGAACATTTTCTTGTTCCCGCACGTGCGTGTTGCCCCACCTCAAAGGGGTTTGAGGCAGGGCAAGGGGCATGTGCATGCTCATGTGGACATGCCCTTAGTGTCTCTGTATACCTGTAACACGGAGCAAAAATACACATTATCTAGAGGAGTCAATATTTTGGATCATTCCAATGCCTTCCACATCCGGACCAGGGTCAAACAAGGCTGTGTGATCGCCCCCACCCTGTTCCCCATCTACCTGACTGTCATCATCGACCTCATCCAAGATGAATTCAGGGATCCTGGTTTTCTGTTTCCCACAGAAAAACAGATAAAACCATGGATTTCCCCATTCTATCAGCGAAAACGTGGATTTCTCCTTTTAGCAGAGAAACCCACGGATTCCCTGCTTTAGCAAACAGCTCAGCAGGCTGATTGAGCTCCAGCCTGCAAGAGCTGTTGTCAAACAGGATGGGAAACCCCCAGCCCTGCCCGGAGGTGGACGGGGAGGGGGAAGGGTGGGGCCTGAGGCTCTCAGTCGGCCACAGCTGCGGGCTCAGCTCAGCTTCACTCTTCTCCTAGAGCCTGTGAGGTAAGTGGGGCTTGCAGAGGCTGGGGGCCCCTCTGGCAGAGCTGGGGGGGTTGCAGGTCACAGCTGGGGGGGACCGGCAGGGCTGTGGGGAGCCAGAAGCTGGCCCCACCACTGCCCAAGCAAGCAGCAGCAGTGGGGAAGCCGGCTCCATGCTGCTTCTGCTGCAGATGCCTGCTGTTAGGAGCAGGGAGCTGCAGACTTGGGTCCCTGGCCCCATAGTCCTGGCAGATGGGGGCCCCTTCCAGCAGGGCTGGGGGGCAGAGGCTTTGGGTGGGGGTAGGAGGCACGAGTAGGGTGGGGGCTGTTGTGGGGGCAGTGAGGGGCACCAGCAGGGCTGGGGGGGCTGCAGGGGGCTTTTAATCTTAATAACAGATTTGGGGGGTTTTATCAGAGAATTTGCAATTTTTTGTCAGAGAATTTATGATTTTTTTATCAGAGAAAACCAGGATCCCTAGAGATGGTCCAGTATCCTTCATCAATATCCAGTATCGACTGGACAGAAAGCTTTTCATTCTTGGGTGCTGCTGGGCAAAAACAAAACCACCAAGGACATCCACAACCTTCAGTTTGCGGATGATTGTTGCATGATAGCTCACTCTGCACAGGATGTGCAAGCAACACTAGATATCTTCAATGCTTTGTATAAGAGACTTGGCCTGTCCTTGAATGTCGCCAAGATGAAGGTTCTCCAGCACTCCCCAGACCAGCTGAATATCCCTTGCGCTATCTACATAGACAGGGAGACTCTGGAGTACTTGGAGGACTTTCCATATATCAGCACCCACCTCTCTCAACAGGCTACCATCGATGAAAAAGTCCAGCATCATGTCAACTGCACCAGTGCTGCCTTCATCAAGCTGTGACAACCTATCTTTGAAAATAGAGATCTTGGAAAGTCGACAAAGGTCCTGGTTTATAAGGCTGTTGTGCTGACCACCCTCCTCTACTTCAGTGAAGCCTGTAACATCTACCAACACCACATTAAGGCCTGTGTCAGAGCACCTTTGAGGGTGCTTGCCACTTGGGGGCTCCCACAGACTCCGGTGGGAGCCTGCTTTGGAGGAGCAGCAGGGGAAACCCCCTAGGTACCATTTAAAGGGGGAAGGTGTGTGGCAGGGCACTGTTGGTGCCTGCCACTTTAAGACCAAAGCTAAGCAGCCAGCAGGTGCTTGATTAAGGCAGCCATTTTAGATCTCTAGCTGCTTATATAAAGAGCTCAGTTCCCTGCTGGCTGGGAAGGCAGTAACATTGCCTGGCTGTGAGGTTTCATGTATCATCCTGTAGGTAAGGGAGGAGCTGTAGGGGATGGATTGAAGGCTCCTGGTCCTGGGCATGACCTAAAATGGCTTCCTGCCGGGAGTGGGTGGCCTGGTGGGCCTCTCAGTGGTATGGGAGCCCCCAGGAAATGCCAGACAAGTTATCAGCCTGGTGAAAAGTGAGTAGGGGCACCTTAACCCTAGCCCTCACCTTTGGGTGGGTTGCGTGACACCGGAGACAGTAGGGGCGAGGCACAGCTGCGGCCACCTGAGCCCTGTGGGGGTGCAAGACCCTGAGAGGGAAAGCTGGGGCCAGGTATGGCGGCGGCCACCTGAGCTCACTGGGGAGGAAAGCCCCGTGGCCCCAAGTGGAGGGGTCGGTATGGCGCCCTAGTGAAGGGGGCCGAGATCTGGAGCCCCGGGTGAGGGGGGTGGTGTGGAGTCCTGAGTGAAGGGGGCAGAGACAAGTAGCCCTAAGCGAGGGGGCACTGTGAAGCCCAAGTGAAGGGGGAAGAGATGAGTAGCCCCAAGTGAGGGGGTGGTATAGAGCCCCGAGGGAAGGGGGCAGAGGTCAGTAGCCCCGAGTGGAGGGGGTGGTGTGGAGCCCCAGGTGAGGGGGCGGTGTGGAGCCCCAAGTGAGGGGAGTAGGCCCAGGTAGGTCTTTGGACGCCTGAGGCTGAAGTTTGGGCCAGAGGCCGAGTAAAGGGGACTCAGTCCAAGAGAGAGAGGGGCAAGTCCTGACCCTGGTAAGTCCTCCGCTGCTGGGAGGCCGAGTGTGGGTCAAAAGTAAGATCTTAAGTAGCACCACAACCTGCTGCTCCAGGGGGAGAGGGAGAGTCCCCTGTGAGACCCAGTCGTGGTGTGAGGTACCCCAGCTACCACATCTAGGAAGATGGACCTGAGAGAGAGTGTGGGGCTAGTGAGAGAGGCCAGAGGTAGAGTACCCCCTCAACTGGTCAATGCTGGGGCCAGGACCAGGAAGGTCAAAAGGGCCAGGGGCCCACTGCAAGAGACGCTCGGAGCAGAGGGCCGGGGTCCCGCCTGGCCTTGGAGGTGAGGCCAGGGCCTGTGTGGCTGAAGGTTCCGGGGGGGACCACACCCAAGAGGGGAGATAGCTACTGGGAGCTCGGCAGCCCAAATGATGGCAGGGTAGGCTGCCTGAGCAGAGGGATCAAGGAGGGGGCCTGATAGGAGGATTCTGGAGCCCAGTGTGGGGCTGGTGAGACTAACAGTCGGATGCCATTTGCGAAGCATGGGCTGTGGTGTAGGGGAGGGTCGGAGCCACACATGGTGCCCCCTGGCATCAGGGCATAAAATGGGTGGCCTCCCGCTTAATTAACATCCTAATTAATAAGAACAAGGTGTGGCAGGAGAGTCAGGTGGGAGGTGTGTCCAAAGGCAAGTGGGGAACCTAGCACTGTGGCTAGGCGGGGAGCTCCACTTCGCCACAAGGCCCTTGAGAGCTTTCACCAGTGGTGCTTGTGTCGAATCCTGGGGATCAAATGGGAGGACTGCTGGGCCATCACGAGTGTTCTCCATGAAGCTGTGCCCACCAGCAACAAAGCCTTGCTCTTGAGAAACCAACTCTGATGGATGGGCCACTAAGTCCAGATGTCCGAGAGCTGCCTCCCTCACCAGATTCTCTTCTCCCAGCTCTCCGTTGGCCAACACTCAAAGGGCAGCCAAAGGAAACAGTACAAGAACCCGCTCAAGGTCGCTCTCAAGTATGGAGGTATCAACACCAATGGCTGTGAGGAGCAAGCTGCTGACCATTTGGCATGGCACTACCTGGTCCACCAAGGCACGCACCACTTTGAGGCCCAACAACTCGATGCCGAGGCAAAATGCCGGTGGCAGAGAAAGGAGTAGACCAACCTGGAGCTGCGAATCCCACTCCCCCATGCAACAGTATGCCCCCATTGCCGAAGAACATGTGCATCCAAAATGGAGTTCCTCAGTCACCTGGGGACCCATCAAGCCTGACGGACGTCATCCTCAACTTCGAGGGACTGCCACCACTGATAATACCTGTAACATGGAGCAAAAATACACATTATTTGGAGTAGTCAATACAATGGATCATTCTGTAGGTTAAATACTGGTATTAAATGAACAAATATGAATTTAGTTATCAGTATATTGGGAACTCTAGCACTCTGCAGTGAGAGGAACCTTCAATGTCATATTTTAGTCTCCCTTTAATCCCATTATCTAGGAAGAGGTCTCAATAGGTTTTTGCATCAGTGTCTTCTGGAAGCATCTCTTCTGAACTAAGGAATTGGGTCAGGATTAAATGGGTGATACCTGATGTACATTATCTCAATCTGTCCAGAGTTATAATGTGGTCTGGCACTGAAATATCTTTTCTACTGACTCCTTGCTCCTGGGTGCATTCCTCTTTAGGGGTCAAGAGGAAGCCTGGGTGGGTGGATGCAGTAACTTTCATCAGAGGCATGTAGCCTCCACAGTCTATTGGAATTATGCAAATCTCTGGAGGTTCTAGGAGTTCTGGCCCGATCTCCCTGTTGTGTAAATTTAAAGGCATGAGCATCAGGGAATTCCCCATCTCTTTTATCCCATTTGGGCAACCAATGCAAGAGACATTTCTTTGATAGGATTTCCACTCTGAGACTTTACCCACATTGTTTTTCTCCAATGCAAAGGAAAATAAGGCCATGTAATGTTTGTGTCTACTAGATATCTTTTTCATACAGGCTGGCAGAAACTTAGGACTCCTTTGTAATTCCCTCAGTGTAACGCTCACTATTGTATTATCATTTACCTCACAGAATACATTATATCTCAGAACAAAGGAAAGTTTGTTTTTCAGAGATCAGAAATTACATTTTACTATTGCATCAGAGGTTGGACCTAGTGCTAGTTCTGGTGTCACCCCATCCTGTGTGAACCCAGGGAAAATGGGAAAGAACCCTCAGAACTAAAATTTCCTTATGAATTTGCAATATAATTTAAACAGGACAAAAAAACTGGGCTTCTTAAAAATAAGATTCCCATGTGTCTGGTTTTTCCCAAACATGTCCTCTTTTTGGGCCCTCCCATCTCTGTCTGGGAGGGTTTTTTTAAATTTCAACAAAAGTCCAGGATTTTGCTCTGTTCAGCATCAAAGTTTTCCCTATTACTTCCCGGCTTGGCCTAGCAATTTACTGCTTGGGGTTAGGGGGAAGGCGATTGGAGGCAGGGGGTGCCACATGCACTCATGCAGCCAAGCAGGGTGGTGGAAGCAGCCCTGGCAGCTGGATGCAGGTAAGTTTATGGGGGGGGAGGGGGCATTGGAGGCCCAGGGCTTGGGGACTGTCTCGGGGGGACTTTGTGTCTGTGTGTGACTGTGACAGGAGTATGCGGAGAGGATGGGTTTGTGAGTGTAGGGTGGTGCATGCTGGTGCTGGGGGAAACTGTCCAGGCTCTGGAGCTGCAGCAGGGCAGAGAAGGTAGCTTTACCTCCAGTGGGGGAAGGGGGCAGAGTGGCCCTTCAGGAGCAGCAGGAAGCTGCATGTCTGGGCTGGCGGTAAAGGTGCCCATACTTACAAGGGTGGGGCAACTAGGAGACACTGACAGAGCTGTGGGGGGCAGAGGGCTGTGGGTCAGGAGTGAGGGGAACAGGTGGGGGGCAGGAGACTGTGGATTGGGAGCACGCAACACGGGCAGTGCCAGGGGGCTGAGGGTCAGGAGTGAGGGGCATCAGCGTGGTTTGCGGAGAGGTACTGTGGGTTGGGAGTGAGGGGCAGGGTAAGGGCATGGGCACATCACCCCCCCCCCCCCCCCCCGAATCATATCCCACTCCCCCACAGAAGTCCTCTTTTTTGAAACTGGAAATATGGTAACCCTATAAAAAGCAACCTTTTCAGACTTCATGCTTTTCAGTTCCCAGTTAAAATGGGTTCAGTACTGAACCCACTGTGAACCAAAACTGAGAGGATAGGCACATCTAAAAATTACAATAATAATTATAATAATGAAAAAAAACATATTAAGTCACCCAGTCCCAACCACTTTGTTCAAATATTTCAGGTATTGCAATTAGTTAAAACAACTATCTAACAATCATTTAAATATTCTAAAGTGCCTTATATGAAACCTAGGAATGGCAAATGAGGGAACATTTAAGAATGTAATGTTTGGCTCTTCATTCATATTCAACCCAAATTTCAGGATTACCTGTTAAAAATAGAATAGAAAATTTTTCTGTAAGACAGCTGTTGATATGTCATAAATTCACAACAGCTTTCCTAGCAGAGCATTGTATAAGAGCAGTACTTTCAAATATGCCTTTCAACTACACCCAAGTAAGCTATTCAAAGTGAATAATTTAATCAATGAATTTCAGCCTTTATTCTACCTGTAAAGTGTTACAAATGCATTATTCAACAGACTAGTAATACAAATGTATTTTGGCCTCCACCATGTTATGCTTTGTTCACAACCTGTGTTTGCTATAGTAATTTATTATTCATTTTTATTGTGTTATGATTGGTCACATTTTTGCACAGTTTCTGTTCCCTGACTGGACCTGTTACAAAGGGTGATGTCACACATTAAGACACACATTCAAGTAGTTCAGCGCATGTTAAATGCCCTCATGGAATTGCAAAATTATTCCCTTTTAGGTAAGGTTGTCTCTTAACACATACCAACTTTAATACGTTACATTCCAATGATTTGCAACTTTTGCAAGTGAATGTGTGACAATGCCCTTTAAGAGGAAGTTCAAACTCTTGGCCCTTTGATTGCCTAATAATTAAGAAGGTTAAGAGGTTAGGAGAAGCTAGGTCATAAGACTAAGGAGTTTGTGGTCATTTAAAATGTTTCCCTTCCCAGTACCCTTGAATCATACCTTACTTGCAAACTTACTGTTAGAAAAAAAATAGATTACTGTAACATTGGTATAGATCAAATTAGAAATTAACAATCTCTCAATCAGCTGCAAAGAGTGTTACCTGATAATTTTCTGGTTTATTTAATTGCCATCAAGTCAGGTCTCTGAGCAGTGGCCTTTAACAACCATAGATGCAAAAAATTAGGTCACACACGAGTCATTTCACTCTGCTTATTCAAGGCTCTGGCCTGGGGTTCAAGGCTTTCATTTAGATGGCTGATACTTTAGGTAAATAGATTACTTCTGTAATGAAACAAATGTCAAAGATTTGCTTCTTGTGAACAAAGCATCACTGGTAAAAATCTGTGAAAAATTCAAAAAGTTTACACATTGAAACTCAGTTTACAATGTGCTGTAGTGTGTGTAAAAATCAGCTATGAAGCCTCCTCTGTTTAAATGAAGAAATCTGGCAAGTCTTACCAGTTCAGGAGCCTGGATGCAATTTGCACAAATACTTGATAAAAGTGACTCAGAATGACATACAAATGTCACTTTTTATCTAGTCCAAAAGAAATACCTGGAACTCAGGAAATAAGTTAAGGTTCCATAGTTCAAAAAAAGTAGTCTGAGGATAGATCTTCAGGTTCTGAAACTGAGGGTTTTTCCTGAGAAGCATGAAAGTGCATCATGCATATGCAAATATGATCTGGGTCAACTGATAGCTTCAGAAATATTGCACCAAACACAAGTTTTATTTAGTATTTACATATGGGTAGAAAGTTTTGGGAAGACTTGACTACCAAAGAATTACATCTTGAATGGTATATTCGTATTTGTACCATATTAAGTATTACAAAAACATATTCATGAGAAATCACTTGAATAAAATCTAGACATTTCCTTTTAAATTCTCAATACTTTTATCAGTTTTTTGTGAGTATTCATATAGATTTTTTTTATTTTCAAAAATTTTTGTGGAAAGCAAGAATCTTTAGGCCTGTGTGTGTTCATATGGAGAAATTACCTTGAATGTCCCAATTCTTGTTTATAAAAGTTTTAGACACCCAAAGAGAAAGCAGAAATGGCAATATCATGTGACTTAGATGGCCATTATGAACCTCAGCTTACAGTCCATCAGAGCCTGTTCACAGGGAATTGTAAGATTCAGCCTTCTGTTTAAGCTGATGCTAAATGTGCTACACTAAACTATTCATTCTATCCTATTTCTTTACTACTGGTGAATTACTTGGGGTACTCTACTATTAGGACCCTGAAAACTGAAATAAGAAATTGGTGTCAGCTGACATCAGGATATCCTTGGGCATCTAGAGTGTTTCTGAAGGCTACTATCTATGGTGTTTCTGAAGTAGCCTGCCCTTTGGAGGCTACACAAAACAGAAATAAAAAATTAATCAAGGAGAGGGTTTGGTTCTTCAGGATCATATTGTAGGACAGTCAAGCTTTCCACTCTTGGGAGAAGTGTGACGACACTAGGGTGAAGGAGTGCTACATTTTTTTAATTCTAGATCAAGTGGAGAGTGAGAGATTGCCTCTTATGAAGAGATTATGGTGCTCCAGAGCATCCTGATTGAGGCCATAATGAGAAGTTTTTTAAACTGCACACCATGTCTCAGATATACCATTGCTAGTCCCATTACTTTCCCTCTTGCATCTTAATGTAAACTATGTAAATCCTTATCTGTATTATTTCTTTCTTGTTAGAATAACTTTGAGGATCTTTGAGTTGATAGCCTTATTTATAACACAGGATACAAACCTTCGGGACAGTGATTCTCAACTCAAGGCCCCCCTTGGAAAATAATATTTTAGTTTTCACTTTATTTTTTACTATAACAAAATAATAAAGCAATTCTTCTTTTTCAGGTAACTCAGAAAGATGGTAACAGGTCAAAAAGTTTTTCACACAGTGGGTTCTTATTTGAAATCTCTGGGTTTATTTTGTGAATCATGTTTGCAAACCTAACAGTCCTAACATCGCATGGCACCCTGAGGAACCCTTGAAAGGGTCTCAAAGTACCCCAGTGTGTGTGACAAGGCACTTAGGGTACCTGCCACGTTAAGAGGAGAGGGTGCCAGAGTTGCAGCCTGCAGGTGGGGGGAGGGGGGCGTGATTAGGGAGTCACCTGACCAGAAGGGGATTGAGCTTGAAGCAGATAAGCCCAGGGCCAGATCTGGCCAGGCCCTGTAGCCTCAGGAGCCAGAGAGAGAGGAGCTTTTGGCAGCAGGGGTCCTAGAAAAGCAACTGAACTGGCCTAAGCAACACTAAGCATGGGAACAAGACCTGAGCCCAAAAGGGGCTGAGAAGAGAGGGCCTGGGGTCCAGAGGGCTGGACCCCAAGAGGGGCAGGTGTCAGCAAGACTAGGGAGCCGAAAGGTCTTACTGGCCAAGGAGCAGGGCCAGAGTGCAGGTTGACTGAAGGTCAGGGACCACAGCCAGAAACTGAGTGGGACAAAGTGCCTGTAGCCCAGGAAGGGCATGTGTCAGTCAGCAGGTCATCAACCCAGGAGGTGCCTGATGGAATAGAGGGCCTGTAGCCCAGAGGACGAGAGCCCAAACCCAGGAAGGGCTGAGAAGAGAGAGAGCCTGGGGCCAGAGTGCCTGAGCCCAGAGAGCGGGCAGTGTGTCGGCAGGGCCAGAGCCCAGAGGTCTGGAGCCCATGAGGAGCAAGTGTCAGCAGGGTCAGGGAGCCTGAAGGTCTCACTAGCCTAGGAGCGGAGCTAGGATCTAGGCAGACCACAATTCAGGGACCACTGCCAGAGACTGCTGGGGTCAGGGAACCCAGAGATCTCAACTGGCCTAGGCAAAGCCAGGGTCTAGCAAGATTAAAGGTCAGGGACCACACCTGGAGACCAAGTGGACAAAGGAACCCATAGCCCAGGAGGGGTATGTGACATCAGGGAAGGGTATCACCTGCAGGGCACAGGAGTGCATATTGGGAAGGACAGTGCCTATGTTTAAGCTTGCTCTATGAGCCTTAGGCAGCCTCCCTCCAAACAAAAAAATTTCATCAAAGGCATGGTGGGAAAGTTAGGAAGGGAAGGCACCCTAGAATTGGAGATGGGCAGGGACTGCATGGCCACTAGGGGGCGTTGTGACCACCCCTGGAGCATGAACCTGTTGCAGCATGGCACAGCACCCTGGTTGAGAATCACTGCACTAGAAACATGGCACAATTCACTTGTCTAGGACTAGAAAAGAACCATGGGTTACCTAAAACACAGTTTTCTCATTTTAGCAGAGAAACCCAAGGATTTTGCAGTTTTGCAATGAGCCCTTGTAGGCTGGCAGAGTTGCAGCCTACAAGGGGAATGGGTGGAGGGCGGTCAGGCAGGGAGTGACATGTGCAGGTATATGCCAGGCAGCCTGGAGAGCAGCTCCCATAAGTAAGCTGTGGAGGGATGGAGGGAGTTGGGCAGGGCTGGGTATGCTGCCTGGCTGGGTGGTGTGTGGGGGTTGGGCCCCAGAGCCACAATGCACAGCTGCAGGGCTCCAGCAGGGAGCGGGACATGCTGCAGGTGGCTCTTTTGGCAGACAGGGGTGGGGCCAGCTCCCCACTGCTGCACGCACTCCCAGGGGAGAAGGGGGGCACATGCCCCCTCAATCTGTGTTTGGGGCAGGGGTAGGCACAGGCTGTGCACTGCAGGCTCGGGCTCCCACCCTGCTGCCCTCCCCTAGGGCCTCCAAAGTAGGGCTGTGCAAAGCTTCAGTCACCGATTCGATTTGGCAGGGATTCAGACTAATTCGGTGGCCAAATCTCTGAATCCAAATTGAATCAGGAGACCCTTTGATCTCTCCAAATCGAATCAGAATCCTCTGAATTGATTTGGAAAGATTTGATGATTCAGACATAGACACAGCTTTAAAAGTTTTTTCTACATACTTCAAGGTACCAGGCAGCTCATAAATGCTGCGATGGTGGGGTGGATGGTGTGTCCCACAGAAGCACCAGGGTGTGGTCCCCAGCACACTCAGCAGCAGACCTGGAAGTGGACCACAAGCCCTTCCAGTCCACTTTCAAGTCCACCTGGGAGCATGCAGGGGGGCCCCCTGCACCCCCCAGCTCAGTGATCTGGGGGGGGGGCACCCGGGGTCCCCCTGCAGCCAGTCACTGAGCCAGGGAGGCGCAAGTAGGGAGCCCCAGCACACTCAGCAGCGGACCTGGAAGTGGACTGGAAGTACTTTTGGTCCACTTCCGGGTTTGCCACCGAGCACACGGGGGCACCCCCCGCGCTCCAGTGGGATGCTCCATCCACCCCACCATCACAGTGTTCACAAGCCATGCCTGGTACCTCGAGGTATGTAAAAAAACATTTAAATCTGTGTCTATGGCCGAATCACAGATTCTCTGAATCAGCATCGAATCTTCAGATTTGGATTCAGCCAAATTGAATTAGGGACAGTGATCCAAGTCAACTAATTGAATCACTGTCCCTGATTCAGGCCAAATCTGAATCTGAATTGAATACGGCACCGTTCCACACACCACAGCCCAGCGTGTGTGGCACTGCAGGCACAGCGCGGCCATGCAGGAAAGCTGCATGCTGCTGTGAGCTATGCAGTACCCTGGCAATGCGTGCCTGAGCACAACCCCACACCACCATCCCTCATGCCTGGACTGTAGGGGAAGGAGGGAAAGTAGCATGTGAAAGGTGTGTTGTCCACTGAATGTTCACAAATGCAGGTGGGGAAACTGAGACAAAAGACAAAGATACTGTGAGTGTGGTGGTGGTCTGGTGTCTGTATAGATCAACTGTTGATTTATTGCTGTTATGGGTTCTTAATGCTATGTTCCTTTTACCTAAAGTTTCCATCATTTTATACACAGACTCAGGGCTTGTGAGAAGGGAAGTACTACTGATTAAGGGCAGCTGAGGAAGGTATTTAGGTTTTCTCAGCTTTTTGGGTGACAACTCAAAGAGATTACATTTATTTTCAAGAGAAATTTCTAGATATTTTAAGTTCAACTAAAATAGAGCTCTATATTTAATTTTTTTATACTTTGTTTTTAATCCTTAGGCATAAGAGAGTATGGTTAAGAACTTGAAATTAAACCCTCAATACTTTTTACAAATTATTATAATAATGTATTATTTACAATAATTCTGACCGTGTTTCTGCATGAACTCAGAAATAACTATTTTCCATGGTAATGATTTCAGCTATTATCAAGAGCACCCCCAAATAATGATTCATAGAACATAAAAAAAAAACATTGTAACATAAGAAAGATCTCATTCTAGGAACAGGTCCACAAACATGCTCAATAATAAGCCACGTGCAATTTTTTTCCACATAGTATTCAAAACGTCACTCGCTAAGCTTTTATCAAGCACAAGTTATCTAACCTTTGATAAGACTCCAAATCAGAGCTTCAGTAAGAGCATTATATGAGGAAAGCAATGTCCACTGTGCTAGCACTTTCTTTTCTAACACCTGCCGTATTGCTATACTTGAACTTCCCCATTCCTGCCAATCATTTCCAGTTTAAGATGACTAATATCATTAGTCACAGTTCTTAAGAAATATACCTTCTAATACAGTATGAGTACTGCAACAAGATACTTACTAAATATTTTTATTTGCAAAGGTCAGTATAAACAAAGAAACTTCAGTTATTCAGTTTCTAGTAGTTTCAAAATGTATATTCACATTGTTCCACAAAAATTCAATACCTCCTTTCCCTTAGCATGTAACACTGCCTTTATGATTTTAGCTACTAATTAAAAAACTGCTCAGTTAAGACTGAAAAGGCCACTCTACAATCTTGTCACTATTTAGCTACTTTCGCATGCCCTTTAATTACTGATTGACTACAGCTATATTTGGTCCCACACTTACACATCATCCATTGCTTCCTTGTGTTGTGACAGTCCAATTTTAAATATACAGTCAGAAATGATGAAGTATTTTCATAAATTGTAAAGGCAAAAGGTACCATTATGGTCATATACTCTACAACTTCCTGTATAATGCAGGTCACAGAAATTTGACCATTAATTCCTGTATCATGTTCAATAACTTGTGGTTGAGCTAATGTATATCTTTTAGGAAGCTATCCCATTTTCAAGACTTCAGGTGACAGAGGTTCTACCACATCCCTCAGTAAACTGTTCTAGGAGTTAATTACCCTCACTGTTAAAAAATTGTACCTTATTTCCACTAGAATTTTTCTAGCTCCAGTTACTGGGCATAGATTTTATAATGCCTTTACCTTCTAGATTAACAATAATATATTCTTCCTATGTCAATATTTATTCTATATGCTAAACATGGATATAGGTAAATAGGAATCTTTTGAAAGGGTAATTCCAGCACAGATAAAGTTGCCATGAACACTGAGGAGGATAGAACAGGAGGAGGAGGATAAGAAGAAGGAAGAAGTGGAGGAGCCATACTGGGTCCACCTCACCCAATATCGTATCTCTGACCATCTGGGGGGAACCCAGGCAAGTGTGGGGCTGTCTTCTTGTCACTCCTCCACTCATGTTTCAGGCTGCAGCTTCACTGGTTGGCATCCACAGGATCTCTTGACTCATTCAGGGGGCAGTGAGTGCTGGCCAGTGTGCTCTGCTCAGTGTCCCTTTCTGAATCCCTTGTTATTAACCTGTGATCTCACTTCCGTTCCTGTTTTTTTTTTGTTGCCCCAAGCATTCAGTTGATGTGTTCTCAGTGGCCTCCTTTCTTCAGGGAGGCTTATAGTTTTCCACAATGGGCCAAAGCCCAGGATGCCATGGCACATCCAATAGGCCTTTCTGACCATCTGGAGGGAATCTGGGCAAGTGTAGGGATCTCTTCCTGGCACTCCTCCACCCATGTCTCCAGGTGGAGTTGCACTGGTTAGCATACACAGGCTTCCGCAACTTATTAAGGGGGCAGTGGGTGCTAGGCGGTGTACTCTGCTTGCTGTCTCCTTCTAGATCCCTTCTTATTAACCTTCAACCTAACTTCCATTCATTTTCTTTTTAGTTGTCCCAAGTAATCAGTTGATATGTCCCCAGTGTTCTCCCTTATTAAGGGAGGCTTATAGTTTTCTGTGATGGGTTGAAGCCCATGAATCTGCGGAACAACAAATAGTAGGACTGTGTGAAATTATGCCAGCTGTTTCGTTTCGACACTGTTTCGACTCATTTCAAGCTTGAAACAGCAAAAATGAAACGAATGGCTTCAAAACAGCCTTGAAATGAAACAAGAACAATCAAAATGTTTTGAAAGTTTCTAAACGTTGTTTCAATGCAGCCCAGCTGAGTTCCCCTCCGCAGCACTACCATTGGGCTGGGGAAGGGAACTCACCCAGCTGAGCTGAGTTCCCCTCCCCAGTCTGATCCTAGCACTGGGGAAGGGAACTCAGTTCAGCTGGGCTGGGTTCCCTTTCGCAGCCTGATCAATCACAGTGCTGGGGAGGGGAACTGAGCGATTGGGCTGAGGATTGGAACTGAGCCTGATCGCACAGCCCCCGCAGCCCCCCCAGGGTTGCAGCCCCTGATCTGCCTGCTGGATGAGAGAAGTCAGGTGCTGCTGCCTGGGACCTACAGCGTGCTGATACCAGTCCCAGGCAGCAGCACCAGGCTTCCCTTCCTCATCTGGCAGGCATATCGGGGGCCCACAACCCCAGAAGGACTGGCACAGCCCCCACAGCCTTCCTGGGGTTGTGGGCCCCCAATCTGCCTGCTGAATGAGAGAGGCTGTTTTGAGCTTCTCCATTATAGCCTAAGGGCGAAACGTCAAAACAGCATCACTGTTTCAACGAAGTGAAACGGAACAGCAGTTTCAAATTGAAACAAAATTCAAAACGAAAGGCTGTTCCATCGAAACTCAAGTTGAAATGGAACTGTGCCCTATTGCACAGCCCTAGCAAATAGGCCTGTCTCTGACTATAATCCTTCACTGCCTCCTCCAGAACCTCCTGCTGAGGTTTGGCCTGCACTACTCCCTGCACCTTTTCATTTATGCATCTCCATCTGTTGCCCCACCAGCTCTCATGACCTCCTGGTCCATCTCCTCCTGGCTGTAGCCAAGCTTGCCATCTGTCTGTCCAGGAAGGAGGCTCTGGCTGGGGAGACCCCAATAACTGTGGGGCCTCTTCTTTTCATGTCTCCTGGCAGTATTTCACTGGGCAGCATCCTCTGGATCTTTGGACTTGTTCAAAAGCCAGTGGTACTCTGCGCAGTATCCTCCATTGGAATACTTGATATGAATCTTTGACCAGCACTCCCATCCCTGTTTTCACATTTTTTGTCCCACAAAATCACTTGTTACATGCTTAGTGTCCCTCTTCCTGAAACGGGGGTGGGGGGTGGGGGAGGTTTATAGTTTCTGAATGGGCCTAGCCTACAGATCACTTGTGTAACAAATAAGTCTGTCTCTGACCATGACAGGATGCTTTAGAGACAGAGCATATCCCTTATATCTAGAGCAGGGATGGGCAAAATACAGCCCACAGGCTGGATGCGGTCCCCAAGGCCATTCTATCTGAGCCACGGGGCCCCTAAAACATTTAGAAAATTAATATTTATCTGCCCTTGGTTCCTGTCAAAAATGACAGTAGGACCCAGGGGAAGCCCGGCGGGCTCCCAGAACAACAGGGCCCACCCGGCCCTGCCCCACCAGCCGGAAACCCCAGCAGGGGCTTCTGGCCCAGGACCACATGGCTGCCTCATGCCAGAAATTCAGGTAAGGGGGGAGGGGGGGAAGGACAGGGGAGAACCCTGGGCAGGGAAGAAGCGCAGAGAAAAGTGGACCAGGGAAAAGCTGAGCACGGGAGGGGGGGGCGGAAATGGCTTCTCCCCTGCCCCGTGGATGGCGCCCCATGCTGCAGCCACTCACAGCCCATGTGGGGCTGCCTGTGCCTGCTCCAGACAGCCCCGTGCAGGCTGCGAGTGGCTGCAGTGCGAGGCGCTGGCCATGGGGCAGGCAAGGGGCTACTTTTCCCCCGCACACTCAGCACTACCTTGTAACCCAGCCCCACTGCCAGCCTGGGCCCTGCACTGGCTCCGGGCTTGCCTGTCGGGGCTGCACATGGCAACAGCAGCTGCGGCCCCTCCACTTGCCACACCAGGCAGTGTTTGCCACTGCCGCCTCTATGCTGCCCAGCATGTGAGCTCTAGGTAGGCAGCAACAGCCAACACTGCCCAGTGGGGTAAGCGGGGAGGGGGAGGGGGCCACAGCTGCTGCAGCTGCTGGGCAAGCCCAGGATGGCAGCAGGGCTAGGTTAAAGCTGGTGCTGAGCGTGGGGAAACGTGGCCCCTCGCTCTCCCCATGGCCGGCATCCTGTGCTGTAGCCACTTGCAGCCTATGTGGGGCTGCCTGTGCCTGCTCCAGACAGCCCCACATGGGCTGCAAGCACCTGCAGCAGGGAGTGCTGGCCATGGGGCAGGTGAGGGGCCGCTTTTCCCTGTGCTCAGCTCCAGCTTCTTCCCTTCCAGTGAGCAGGGAGTCGGGGCTCTGCGCTGATTCCCACCTGTACCGTGAGGCTGGGGGGGCACGGGGAGTGAGCAGGTGTGGAAGCCAGCAGGAGCATGGGGCCCACACCAGTGTCCCAGGGCCAGTGCTGGCAGGGCCCAGAGCAGGGTGGCAGGAGCGCAGGGTCCCGGCCTGCAGGGGCTCTATGGAGCTAGGCCAGCTCCCCCCTCTCCCTGCTGGTGAAGCCCAGCCTGGCTTCACAGACCCCTGCCAGCCTGTGCCCCACTTTGGGCCCCACTGGTGCTGGCCCTGGGACATTGGTCCCAAGATGGTGACCAGGGGGCGGGGCACCTGTCAAGGGGTGGGGCTACCCATGCAGCCCTTGACAGCCTGCCAAAACTGGGTAAGTGACCTTCCGCCCAAAATAATTGCCCACCCCTGATCTAGAGTGATCTAGATCACTCTAGATCACTCCCTACTGTGGAGCATTACCCTCCCTACTGTGGAGCAGAGCTGTGCTGATACCCAGCGCATCCACAGGTGGCAGATAGCGGAATGACCTTCAGGAAAGTTTGGCTGTGAAATAAGCAGGGCTAGCTCTGAAGAATGAGCAGTTGCAGACTAAGCAGCAGCAGTACCACCAGGATGTGGTGAGGACAGCAGACAGCAATGGTTTCCCTCCTGAAAAGCCACATATATCCTTTGGCAGTGCTGTGACATAGTGAGTACAGGTCCCCACTATAAGAAGCCTGCCCAGCCCCCAGCCATGGGTCTACAAGTCCTCAGTGTCAGAGCAAGTGGAAGGAGATGTTAGACTCTCAACAGCTGCCAAAGACAGGTGAAGGCTGCAGCAAAACAAGCTCTCCAGCTGTCTTGGACTCCTTGCCATTAGATCAGGATCCCAGTCTGTCAAGAGCCATGTGGAAAATGATGTGTAGCAGGTTCTCCACAATAAAAGAAGTCACAAACAGGTGTCTTCCATGAAAACAGCTTTTCCAGCTTTCTGCTTACCCCACAGGGGGAAGGGGCTAGAAAAGGTGCCCTAAACATAGCCTGACTAATACAGTATTCTGTATTTCTTCCAGACTGGATAATCGTATCCAGCAGGACCACCTGTACTGCAGTTGAATATACCAATGAAGACACACCATCATTTCCGCAACCTGGAACATCAGAACCAGACCCTCTAGAGTGCCAAACTGCAATCGTGGCCTGAGAACTCAGATGATACAACATTGATATAGCTGCACTGAGCGAGACCTGGTGAGCGAGCTATCAGCATCTCAAAGAACATGGAGGTAGCTAAACCAAGACCACCCTGACCTCAATCATTGAGTTCCAGTATGCTGATGATGCTGTAGCTTGTGCTAACTCGGAAGCCCTTCCAGGCAATCGTTGATATCTTTACCAAGGCATACAAGGAAATAGTTCTGATGCCTAATATTCAGAAGGCTAAGGTCCTCCATCAACAAGCTCCTAATGAACTGTCCCCAACTCTGGTAATCCAGATCCACACTGAGAAGCTGGAGAACACTGAGTATTTCCCATATCTCAGAAGCCATCTCTCACAGAAGTCTGACATCAATAAAGAAATTCAACATCTCAAATGTGTAAGTGCAGCTTTTGGATGCCCGAAGAAATGGGTGTTCAAAGATTGTGACATCAGATCCAAAACCAAACTCATAGTTTATCAAGCAGTTGTTATCCCCACCTTCTTATATGGATCTGAGACATGCACAACATACAGGAGACATCTAAAGTTGTTGGAGTAGTAACATGAATACTGCCTGTGGAAAATCCTATGAATCCAGTGGGAAGACAGATGCACCAACATTAGCATCCTTCTGCAAACAAACATCACAAGTATTGAGGTGATGATCATCTGACAACAACTTCATTGGGCTGGCCACATCATCTGGATGTCCAGCTCCAGACTCCTGAAGCAAGTTTTATTCTCCCAGCTTAGCCAAGGCATATGCTCAAAAGGAGGGCAGAGAAAGAGCCTCAGGGATGTCCTCAAGGCCAACTTAAAAAAATGCAAGATCAATGCCAACTCATGGGAAACTATTGCTCAGGACCACCCCAAATGGTGGGAGAGTCTGCTGCAGGGATCTCAGTACTTTGAAACCTCACGACAACAACAGGAGATGGAAAAGTGGGAGTGGCAGGAACAGCATGTTGTGGACCAAATGAAGAATCCAGCACCACCCATCCCACATGGAAACACCTGTCCAAACTGCAGTAGAGTCTCTTGATCCCGGATAGACCTCATCAGCCATCTTTGGACACATAAATAAGACAGTCATGGAAGACAATCATCCTTGACTGCTCTGGAAGATATGTAACTACCACTTCTTCATTACTTTTGCTATGCCATGAAGGGATTGCCGAGGATGATTGTCAAAGGGATTGCCAAAGAAAACCCTCCCAGGCATCCGCTACACTCACAGTTTCTTGCCAGCATTTAACAGGGTCCCTGAGTTCAGGCATGCAGGCAGCCAAGCAGGTCTACCTCCAGTCTTTAAGGTAAAGAACTGCTTAGCTGTTCTGGAAGATATGTAACTACCACTTCTTCATTACTTTTGCTATGCCGTCTGAGCTAGTCATATGAGACTCCCACTTTACTACTTTACCCACAATGCCAGGTCTAGTCCCTCAGGTTCTTAGCATCACTAAAGTAATTGTACCCAGAAGGGGTCTGTGCAGGGCTAGTTGGCCACTGACTCTGCACTCCTCGATCCAGTTATCTGAGAGTTTACTAATTACATTTTGAAAGGGGTTAAACATCATACAGAACCTAAGAATAAAAGAGTCACACCACACTACAAAATAGAAACTCCTTTCCTATTATTTATGTCCAGTGATACTGTCCAGTCATGCAAGACTGAGGTTTTGGTTATAGTGACTTGGGTTGCATTAACTCTAGTTTTATTGCCCTATCATTATCACAGTAATGTTTAACTACCCTTAAACCTCAAACTTCAAAAAGTCTAAATAAAAAAGACCATCATACTGGACTAATAGTTAAAAAATACAGGCAAATAAAGTCTGTCTCATCCCATCTGTTCCCCTGATTCATCACTGAATGGTGGAAGTGATCTCCTTTGCTTGCACTTCAGAGCTGTACAGGCTTACTTATGTATTCCCAGGCTGGTGCCTATTGCAGCGTATGCCCTTAGAAGTACACGTGATTTGATTTAAGTTTTGCCATTTTTAAACAATTATTAAAGCTTGGTTTCAATTATAAGAATAATAGTTCTCCATTGGCCCTACAGCAAAGCTGGAAGAATACTGAAGTAGCAGTTTTGAAGCTATTAACATTTAAATCTGGCTGGACAGTTTTGAAAAGTGCAAAGAAATAGCTGTGTTTATATGAGCAGTGTGTTGTCTTTAAGTTGTGTGTGTGTGAAAACCAGGGAATGGAGACTGCTTTTGCCTCTCCAGCTATAGCAGATGCTACTTGATGTGTGCTTTAATACTGAAATATGCTCTTATCCTTTTACAGCATCCTTCTCAATTCTCCCTTGTCCTCCCACTTCTCTTGCCCTCTTTGTAGGCCCTTCTGCCCCTGACCTCTCATTTCCTCCATCATCCTGTAATAAAAGAAATAAAAGCAGAGTGGGGGACTAAGTGAGAATCCACACTGCTTGTGGTGTTAATGAAGAGGTTGGAGGAGACACTGCTTAGAGACACTCCATAGGTGGCAGCTTAAAAATCATCTCTCTATTTCTCTCTGATTTTAATTAATTGGGCTGTATTTAAGATGAAATTTATTCAATTTGCACACTGTGTTGAGGATGTCACACTACAACATCAGTTATATACATAGCAATACAATTATCATTCTCTGCTGACAAATGTACCGTGACATTGATAAAAAGGCAATAATTCGAATGTACATGTTAAAATCACCCCAATAGCTTATTATAGATTGTCAAATGAATATAAATATCTAATGTTCATCCTGTAATGTTCATTTGTACGAGAGAAAATGAAGGTATAGAAGAATAAATTAAAGTCAAAGAAACACAAGAAAAACCCAAGAAAAAGCCCTTGATGTTTCCTGAATTGAATCCTGATCCTTATCCACATTTCTATTACAAGACTCAGCACAGTACCTATTAGTGGGACATTTTCCACTCTAGCAGCCCTGTGCCAGGATATGCAGAACTGGCTAAACCTTTCTGTGTCCCTCAATCAATTTTGCTGATCGCTAGCCATAAACCTAAAATTCTCCCAGATTGTTTACAATCCCCATTTCACATTTCTAGGAAGAGTCTCACCAGATGCATTACCCTTCAGAGTACTAAGCATGTATTTTGTCCCCTCCCACCCCACATGCAGTCTCTCTTCTTCTTCAGTATAGTACATTATTCCTTCTATATATTTCTCAGCAGGTATGTATTGGTCTGCAGAATTAGCCCTGACCAAACCTAGAACAGAATAAATACCTGTTAACTTCTTGTCTAAAACAGTTTTTCCTCTTCCCACACACTTTTGTGTGTACTCTTGTGACAGGTATCCATTAACATGGTGCTTCAGAAGGAAAAAAGGAACCAAAAATTGCTCAGTAGTTTAGTCTCAGCTCATTTACTAGACTAAGCCAAAAATCATAGCTATAGACATATACAATATAGGAATGCTGTGGGACAGCAAGAAAAACTGAACTTTTATTTTTATTCCTTTTTTCTTGATTCATTACTTTGTCTGCTTACTCAAAGTCAGAAATGTAGCTGAGCTGGTATATTGAGCTATGGATAAGATACTTTCTACTGTTCAGATGTCTTAGGCTAAACTAAATCCATTTCTCTAGTAGAGGAGCTGACCAGGATGTTGAATAGTACACTGGATCACAGATCTGAAATACTGACGCATACAGTAACTAGTGACAGCATGCAAGAATCTGACACAAACTGCCAGAGCATTATTTATTATGTACTGTACCACAGCCAAAAAGCCTAGAAATCCAGTTCTGTATTGGCTTCTCAGATTCCAGTGAGCTGAAAGGGAGCCAGGTAGAGCTAACAGCCTTTCTTGTTGTCCTTTCTCAAGAGGACTCCAGCCAACTTGATCAATCACAACTGACCCTTTATTAGGACTTGTGCAGCAGAGTGGGATTTCCTGGCTGAGTCACCAGACTAATTTAATGTTTTTGGTTTACTTCCAAGTTGCTTTGTACCCCTGCTTTTGTTGAGGGGAAAAAAAGGCATATTCATTGACAGCAACATGTAATTTGTTTTGGTATTAGTTCATGGTATTCACCTAGCTGAACAATCTCTGTATCTAGTTCTTTCAGCAGAATTGTCTCTGCTTTTTGATATTTCTGGTCTGTTAATTCTTCTTCCTCTTTTGTTGTTAAATGTTACCAATAGAACTTGCAGGAAAGGTCACAAAAACCATACAGTATGAAGAATTGGCATATTTACTTTCATTATTGTTGGAGGACCAAATAAGATCAATGCAAGAAATGCTTTTCTTAAAAAGCCATACATGAGTCCATCCTTTGGAGGAGTAATTTTAATATATTTCTTTGGAAAGGGTGATGTAGAAAATAATGTAATCACTAGGAAAAAGCATAGGTGCTTTGTGTTTCATCTTTAAGAGTTTGAGACCTTTTGAAAATCCAGTGTTTATATAAAAGAAAATTCTTAAAAGACATATATTCTTGGCTCACCGAGAAAGATTTTCCTTCCAGGGGAGATTCTGAGGATCACCCAAATTAAGTTAGTTCAGCTCAGAGCCCACAGTGAAGTTCTGTTGCACATGGAGACGGTGAGAAAGTGTTCTCCAGCTTGTGGACTGCATCACTGTGGAAAAGGATTACTTTCAGAGATAAAATTACCTTTCAGAATAGAGTTGGGTCAATCTAACAACTGAAGACCACCAAGAAATAGTTCCATGATGCAGGAAGTGGTTATCATGACCCATATGATCTATTCTTTCCTTCTGTGTCAGTTTTCAATTTATACTCCGATGTGTGGTTAGAGAACACTCTTCTGTTCAGGTGCTATATTAAAAATGATACATAAAAGCAAAGGCTTAGCTAGTTGTGGTTAATAAAAGTCCCTTGATACTTTTTGCAAAACTTGGTGTATGTTTCCTCTGACATCCTTGTCAACTTTCTAAAGGAACAGTTGCATCTAACCACCTATATTTTGCAGAACTTTTAATTGTGGTCTTCATCCTAAATACCTTTCCTTTCTTAAATTAGAACATTCCACATAGTA
Organism: Alligator mississippiensis; assembly: GCF_030867095.1. Classification (NCBI taxonomy): domain Eukaryota; kingdom Metazoa; phylum Chordata; order Crocodylia; family Alligatoridae; genus Alligator; species Alligator mississippiensis. Next base: position 231,812,052 of record NC_081827.1, on the reverse strand, counting down.
TTACAGTGCACTGCTAGAGCCTGATCTTACCCCTGAAGCCAGAAGCAAAATTACCGATGACTTCTATGGAACAACTGAGCCCTTAACAGTTTCCATGTTTCACCTTAGTGGTGTCAGCATTTAAGTGGAAGGAGTAGTGACTTCTATATATAACATTGTATTCTGTTGTGAAGCACTTAGAGTTCCTCTGGGATGGAACCATATAAATGTTCACTGTATTATGACTGAACACTTTGCAGTCCTTAGTTTGTCAGACAGAGGGGAATCTCATCATACCATACACCAACTTACTCTTACTTGTGGCTTCAGCGGAAAATTAAGATACTGCCATACATCACCATGGCCTCTGGAATTTGCGTGAGGCATCTTTATATGGTTTCCTGATTAATACCACCAACATTGTTTACCACTGTCGGATCTATTCAGAGCCCTGCACTGATGATGCAGCAGTATGAAATAGTACCACACCTATCTCAATGCTGCAGCTTCCCAGCTAATGTTGGTCGTCAGAATTTCCCCTCCTGTTTAAATAAAGGCTCTGATAGCATGTCACTTGGCAGCTCCAAAGTCTATGCCTAGGATCTGCTCCCTGCTCTATTTTGAAATTACAAAAATGACCTGCCTTAGAAAAATAATGAGTCAAGACAAAGCTTATTTCATATTTCCTTAAGATCATTTTCCATTTATTTTGGGCTTGAACCTGCACAGTGCAGATATGGAGCATTGTGCATATAAGTGTAATGGGACAGGGAATGCTGAGGCATTATTATGTACAACTATTATGTTCCTCTTCTTCTTGAACCACAGCTTAACTCTTTGCTGTAGTTCTGTCTTCTCGGGACTCTTTTGCTGCTGATCGCCGTGTGTGCTGGGGCCCAAGGGCTACGGCTTCTGTGGCAAGCCAGTCCCTCGCTGACCTTGGCCCCTGACCTCCAGTGACTAACAGGTAGCCTGACAGGCCAAATAAAAGTGGCTTCACAGGCCAGATCTGCCCTGCAGGCCACGCGTTTGGCACCCCTGCTTTATGGCATGATCATAACATGTGGTATGTGTCACTTGGGCTCTTCAGGACTTGAGAAGAATGACTCAGTTCTTTCCAAGTACTTCAGCACCCTGTCAATACAGTGTGAGGTCTCCGATGCTATTGCTATCCCAGTCTTGGACTGGTTGGCTGGCTTCCTCCACTGCAGTAAATCTGTAGCTTGTGTCTGAAGTACCATAGATTTTGGGCCCAGCCCTCACAGCTTAAACATCTCAATCCTGAACCAAGCAGCTGTTGAATCCACAGGGCCTTTTAAACTCCTGAGTTACAAATCCTGGTGTTCAGAGCAGCAGGAAAGTGACTGGGAGCGACCTGTTAGGTGACTGGCCCACAATGCAAGTTCCCTTTACTGCTGTAAAAACAAGTACAGAGCATGCACCTTATTTCTGGGATGTATGAGTGGCCATGCCCTCTGTATGTATGCAAAGACACAGCTATCATAACGGTTTCTTCCTGATTGTTTTTCTCCCTTTGTTTTGGCCAAAGTCAACACCTCAAGATAAACCATGTGGATTACATTAGCACAAAATAAAGAGCAACTCAGTGAGCGCAGGATCAGGGTTAGTGAAAACACTGCTGCCTGTCTGCCAAACTACTGCCTCATGAGAGGAATGCATAGCTAAAATCCCCATTTGCGTGCCGAGGCTCACACTTAAGCCCATGTCTCCTCAGTCACAGCGTGCGTCTGCCCACATACTACTCCTTTTTACCCCCATGAACTTATGACTAAGACAGCAGGTGTGCAAAGGGCTTGAGATTTACTCCCACACAGAGGATACACCTCTTACTTATTTGCACCCATGTAACGATGCTGAAGCACAGCAAGCATGTGCAATATGCTGTGTGAGAATGTGTGGGATAAAGGTCACCATGTAATGTAGGTTTACCATTGCTGATTGCTGTACCTCTTTTAAATGAATGCCCAATGAGATTTCAGTATATGCATCCTTACTTCTGCAAATAGATAGCATTTGACTCTGTCAGATGAAGTGTTGCACCCTTTAACTATTTACTGGAGGAATTAACAAGTTAAATTAAAATAGGATTTACAAATAGTGTTAGCTCAAGACTCAGGTTTAAAAATACTGAAGAAATGGAAGCAGTGTTCTATGATTAGCAGTGGAAAGTAGAAGGAGATAATGAAGTTAATTCAAACCAATATAATAAACATTTATATCACTCTGCAACATACTAATGCATTGCCAGGGGAGATATGTGCCTGTGGTTCCTTTTGTCTAACAGTTGCGTTTCCTGTGAAACAAAACTTCCTTTAAAATGACATTTTGTGGAAGAGGATTGCTCTGGAGGTTTGGTGATGGCATATAGATTATTTCACCGCTGTGTCCCCAGTTTAATTCTGGGTTGTGTTCATAGCTACCACTGTCTGTTTGGGAGAATATCTGACATGACCTAGTAGATTCAGTCCAGTTCACAATGCACAAACATCCACATCAGTGAAACCATCTTCACCACAATTGCCACTTGTTTTCTAGTTTGGTGCATGTAAATTGCCTGTGGAATTTGAAACCTTTGCTGATAAATTATTTTAGAGGGATTTGGAAAATAATTAAAATAGAAAAATTGACAGTGAAAATTTCCAAACCCAGAGGAGAGAAAGGAAGAAGTCAAGACACTGTGGAAACAAAAGGCTAAGGGAGTGCATTAGCAGCAGATGCCTAACAACTGAAGTAAAGCTGTTCGTTGTGAAATCCACAGAGCCCTCCCCTTTTTCAAAATATTCCATCTAGACAGAAATACTGAACTGCACTTTTCCCTTTCCCAAGGTCCCAAGGACACAGACAGAAAGACAGACAGACCAAGATGACAGGTAACCGAATGAACACGATTGGGAATTCCCCCTCTTACTTCAGGATGCAATAAATGAATCATACAGAACAACCCTCAAACCAATATTGACCAAGGGTGACCAATATTCCAGTCTGACAAAGCCAGGAGAGTGAAGAGAGCGCTCAGTAGCATTAATTCTCTTGCCCCAAGCAGCAGGAGGAAGAAATAGAGTACTTCATTTTCATCATCTATTCTGAGATAACCCCGGAAAAGAAACAAATGCTATTTTCAACAATGAAAATAAAGGGGACTTTCAATTTTAATAATCTACTGTGTTGTTGGTAACATATTTGTTCAGAAGTTTCTTTTTTTTTTTTAACCTGACTGTCCCTTTAATGAAATGTTAAGAAAATACTTTACAGAATTTATCCATATTAAATGCAGATAAACAAAATGAGAAACAAACTTAATTGAAACCCTCTGTGAAATCTGGCTAATCAGTTTTCATTTCCAGGAGGCTTTCATTTATGTTATTTAATTTATTATTTATCTGCTTATTTTGATTTCTCTTTTGAGCCCTAATCTTCAACTCTGGGTATTTTACAAACTCTTGGTAAAGTCCTGGGGATGTTGCACTGACTTCAGTTGGGTCAAGACTTCGCCCTCCGTTTTCTTAACATTTTAAAACCTTGTTAAACCCTCAGTAATTTACTGACCATACAAACAACTTGCAGCCCCCTTAATAACAATGGTCCTTATTTGAGACCATCTTTCTCTGACCTTCCAAATGTCCTTCATTATAAATCCAAATTTGCCCCCACTCTATGCAAACATGTTGCCATTTCACTTTGTAATCATAAATTATAGGCATTAAAGATGCTGAATCAGGAACTTGAGGTTATAGCTGTTGAAGAAATGAATCTCACATTTTGACAAACTGCTTCTTCTGCCGCTTTTCTTGTGTTCCTCATTCTGAGTCACTGTCACACATTTTAAAGGCCAGTGTTACACATGTAACTCTTGATGGTGAGAGCTATGCCCTTTCTTGTGGTTTTTGCAGGCAGACAATGCCATTACACATCTCTACCTTTGTCTTTAGTTAAAATGCTTAATTCACATTGCAGTACTTCCTGTGTGTCTGGAGCTTATGACACTGCATAACAGTACTGCAAGTTATATATTTAAATATAGCTGCATTGGTTGTGTTCTACTGAGTGCCCCAAGGATGCTTATCTCTGCTACGGTAGAGCTTGTTGGGATGCCATCTTATATTTTTCATTAACTCTCCAGGGTTGGAGGAAGGGATGATACTCAAGGACCAAGCAACAAGCAGGTGCTAGGTATTAGGCAGTTGAAAAATACCTAGCTATTGTGGTAATCAGTAATGCTTTTCAATAGGATTTTAAAGGTCAATGTAAACTTTAAAATGGCTGTGACACCAAGGGTTGTGGTCAGAAAAAATAATGTATCATTATCCCATTAGAAGCAAAGAGACAAGAAAATGTTCAGCTAATGGATCTATCTGTTTATGTAAGTACTTTTTATGGCCTTCAAATCCACAGTATCTGCGCACCTCACAGGCAGCTATGAATTCATTCTCATATGATTCTCATAATTTTATCAGTTTTATGGACTTAGGGGACTGAGGCATAGAGTAATTAAATGACTTGCCCAAGGTCTTACAGAAAGTTTGTAGCAGAGCCAAGAAGTAACCCAAACATCTATGGAGTCCCTATCCAGATTGAGACACTTACAATGTTTGCTCCACTTTTTAAATATTAGAACTAGATGAAATAAAAGACTCTGTGGAGGGCCACATTTCCACTTCCCTTTTAGCTCTGTATAAAGGAACACACTTAGGTGTACCCATTCTCCTTTAGTGCTCTGCCCACTTGCATGGGTAGAGGGCATAACCCCATAGAGCCTGCTCTCCCCCCTTCAGACCCTTACAGTGATATGGGTAGCCCAACAACTTCATAGTCCACCTTTGGGACATCTGAGCCAAAGGACAATTTTTTCCCAAGAAAGCAAGTTTTTTTTTTAAATAAACAAATTTGCCTTAGCTGTCCTCACTCCCCTTTTGATTCCTTGTGCTTGCAGACATCAAATATTTAATTAATTATTTTTACTGGTTTGATTGTTTGCAGTCAGCAGATTTCTAATTTGTATCAGAGCAGGAGCCATCTTAATCTCACCTGTGTGAGTATCTGTGAGAGGAGAGTTTGCACATTTTATCCAGTCTGAAAGTGAAAGCAATGCCATGAGATGCATCTGTTGAACCAAAATGAAGCAAGACAGTTCAGACTTTGAATAATTAATCTAAAATACAACAAAGTTTGCCATCAATATGTAGGAGAATTGCCAACAAGCCTTAGGAATGAATTATTTTAAAGAAATCCTAGTATTCCCTACAAAAAGTGTAATTTCATTGGGTAACATTTTAATTTGAATTATTCACTTACATTTTTGAAAACACAAAAATATGGTAGGATTGTAAACTTAAAGCCAGTGGATGTCTCTTAAATGAAGCGTGCACAAAAAGTCAGCAGGAGGAAGCATGTTATAGACTTTTCCTTCCACTCTCTGTACATCTTTCCTACCCAGTAGTTACACAAAGCTTGGCTATGCATATGTATCTGAATTATGTATTGATTTTGTGCTTCTCAACCAGCTTGGCTTTGGGGGGTATTCTACCACAGTAGGTACACTGAAAGGAGGATGGAGGCAATAATATAGTGGTATTAAGATCTCTTTCCACAACAAATTTTGAGTAGGAGTCTCTGCCCTACTCCACCCATAACTTTCTCGCTCAGATTCTCTTTCTTGCTCCTCACTGAGAACAGTAGGGAGCAGATTGTTTAGGACAGAATTCGATAGGCACAGATGTTACCACCTGCTGCATGATCCTGTCTTCTTACTGGCTTTTAAGAAAGACTCTTCATCTTTAAAAGTTTACTGGAGAGGGCAGGGACAGTGTCCCTTGGTATTACTTAGCACTTAAACAGCTGCTTTATTTTCTTTTTTACAGGTTGGCAACCAGACACTTATTGCAGTGATACCCTGTTTTCCAGAAAGCCCCTGAGTGTAGATGTGCCAACATGGGCTCTGGTTTTGCCACAGCTAATTCTTTTATTTCAAAAAGAGGAAATATCCTTGGACAAATCTGCTTTGTCAAGGTTGAAAACGTTCCACACCACAGATGGTGACCATAAGGTGCAAGTGAGTTTTCAGCTGAACCACTGACACTCTACCAATTTGCTTCACTGCTAAAGATTTTAAAACTATTTTTCCTTATGAGAAGCTGAGCAAGATACTTCCTTCCAAATGTCTCTTCCTCCTGTTAACTTCTCACTTCCATATTCATGGCACTCCTGCTGCTGTTAACACTACCATGCATAACACCTACGGCAAATTGTCCAGTTCCTGTTGCTTCTATGCCAGTTCCTTTTTATTTTTGAAAAATAATTCACTGAATGGAGGTGGAAGGGGCAGCAGACTCCTGCTATGGTCTACTATTACAGAAGATTTTCTCAGGTATTCTTCTAGATGATATCTCAGTGGTGCTATGAAAAGATGGGTTACAGGCTTTTCACAACTCTAGTTTAGTTAAAAAATAACCCATTGCTTTCAGCATATCTGATGTGTGGAGGTTAAAAAAGCCTGGTGTACAAGATATTCACTGGGGAGGTGGGGATTTTCCCAGAAAGTGTGAGGGGATTTTCAGCCCCTACTAACACTGTGTGAAAATTTCTCAAGTACTAGATAGAACATCAATAACAGCATGCAGTAAGTCGTAATATGCTCTTCTGATTCCTTATAACTTATTAGGGGTTTTGTGTTATTATCAGAGAACCCACCTGTGGTTGAAGGACTCAGTGGCTTTATCTAATTTTTCACTGGTGAAATCCCCCATTTCATTGTGAGAATTGAGTTACTGGCTTTGAGTATAGTCAGACTCATAGGCCTTTTCTTCTCTTCTTTCCTTGACTAATTCCAGACATAAAGTAAAATAAAGTTGAAGGGAATAGAAAAAGTTTGCTTTAGCTTCACAAATGTTTCTCTTTCTCATTGATGTGCTCCAGATACAACAATGTACGTTTGAAAAAAGAATAATACTCTCTGTCCCTTTGGCTAAGTACAGTAAAAAAGCCCAAGGCTGGATTGATTCAATCTTCTCAGGTTAGATTCAACTGATAAGCAAGTGAACAGACATTCACTTCTGATTCAAGAAATGCAGCCACATGCCTCCAGTGGTCCAGGCCAGAAGCCACGGGGTGTTGGAACATGCCTTCCTGCTTGGCTGGAGCAGACAACTTGGGCCCAAACCTGCTGGGTGTGGGAGGTAGGTGAAAAGCATCCTGGGATTCTTGGAGACCGTGGGTTAACTTGAATCTGAAGGGGATCTGGGACAGAAGTTCAATAAACCAATTTAATCGAAATCACTTAAGTCTGATACTATATCCATGCTTCCAGGTTTATCTTAAACCAGTTTTAGCTATTTTGAAAGCAGTTTATGTGCACTGAACTTTTGTTGTGTTACAAATTTGAACAGGTTTCCGATAACTTATACTGGTTTATGTGTATTTTCTATCCCTAGCCTGTGAGACTAATACAAGAAGTAAAAATGTATGCTCAGGTCTCCCCCTCACCACCAGCCCTGCCACTCCCACATTCCTCAAAGTGCACGTGTCTACATGTGCAAATGCTCTGGGGTGGGCTTACTCTAGAGGAATACCCACCCCGGGCTGGCATCTACATGTGTGGGGAAGCAGGAGCAGATTTGGTGCTCATGGCAGCAGTCTGCTCCCACCCCTCGGCTCTGCACTGGCTCCCTGTAGCAGCCAGGGGCTGGCAGGGAGCACTGGGCCAGGAGACAGTTATCTCCCAGTGGAGCCTGGGAGATTGCTCCCTGCTCCTGGGAGCTGCCTGCTGCTGGGGCAGGCTTGGCCACTGGAGTCCAGGCAGGGAGCTCCCAGCCCCTGCTCCATGATTGCGCTCCATAATTATATCTTATTCCTGGCACTCATAGAGGCATGGATCCCTGCAGCTGCCCCTTCCTAAGTGAAATCTGCCCTTCTCTCAAAGTCCCTGCCCAGGATCACCAAGCTTCTCCTCTCACACTATGGCTATTTTCAAACCTTTCCATTCACCCTTGCCTCTTTTTCTCCTTTTTTAAACAGCACTGCATCGAACTTCTCTCTCCTTTCCTCCTCTTCGTTGCTGTCATCTACTGTCCACTGTTCATAAGACTTCCTGATTTTGACTCTTGGTTCTTTCTTTTCCTCTCCTCCCAACTCATCCTTGTGACCTTAACTTTCCTTTAATGACCCATCTAACCCCTTGACCTGGTTTAATGCTATTCTCACAGGCTAATTTTCTTGAGTTGGTCTTCTCCAAGTCTTTCTCCTGATCTCTGTCTCTCCCCCTTTCCTAGCCATAACCTGCTGTCATTCAACGTTACCCATTAGTTCTCTACCTTTTCTGTCCTGTCATTCAGCCTTTCTATTTCTATCCAATCTATCAACATTGAGGACATGTTTTCCTCAGCTCCCTTTCCTTCACTGATATGGTTTGCCAGTCCTCTCCTGATTTACTTGCCTCATACTTTACCCCTTTGCTCTTCTCTTCCATTACAAAGTCTGGCCTGCCAACTCTGAGCCCTGGGCCATCCCCAGCGTCTACTGTCTCTACTTCCATCCTCACTTTGAGGAGTATCTCTGACAGAAATCCTGCGATCAATCTGACTTTCTCCTTTGTTCCTTCCCCCTTCCGTCCTGCAGTCTTCCAAGGTAAACAGCTTGTTTCCGCATACTTAATGCCCAGATTCCCTGATGACTCGTCATCACCTTGACTTAACTCTCACACTCTCCTTTCCTTCTCCTCCCACTTCTTTCTCCACACATATTTTACTGAGTTTCTCTAAGAAACAATTGACAAAATTATAGTGTGACCTTCCCTTTTCTTTCAGGTTGCCTTTCCTTCCTTCTTCCCATCCTTCAACTCTTTCTCTTCTATCACAGGTGCCTATGTTTCTCATCCTCTTGTCCTCTAATACTTCTATTTGCCCTGCCCATCCAATCCCATCCTTGTCTGCCTCATGCCCACTCTCATCTCCTCCTCTTGACCTCTCACTCCTCTCTGGTCTTTTTCTCTCAAGATAGAAGCTGGCTTCAGTATCTCCCTTCTTAAAAATCTGCTCTTTACCCTGCCTCCTCCTGGCTTCCTACTCCCTTACATCTCTCAGCTCAGTGAATGAATTGCTTAAAGTTGCTGTCTGAAGTTCCTGTCCTCCAGTTCACTCCTACACCCTGTGCAATCCATCTTTCCAGCCCTTGTACTGAAACGAAGCCCCTGTTTGCCAATGTCTCTAAAAACATCTTCCTAGGCAAAAAACAGAACCAATGCTACATTCTCTTCTTTTTTGACATATCATTTGCCTTTGCCTCAGTTTGCATGCTCTTCTTGAAACCTTATTCTTCTTTGGCTTCTGAAACTGTCTTCTCCAAGTTGCCTTCTAATTTATTATCAGTTCTTCATTGAAAAATCCTTCTCATTCCTCCTCCAGCCTTCCTTAGTACTCTGCAGACTCTCTTTTGGTTCCCTTTTCCTTCTACACCTTATCTGGGTGATCTCTTCTGCAAACACAAATTCAATTACCATCTCCATGTGACTAATTCTCAGGTCTACCTTTCCACTTCAGACCTGTTTCCTCAGTCCAAATTAAAATCTTGGCTTCTTTCTCTCCTGATCTCTTCTTATGAAGATCTGTTGGTCAACTCCAGCTCAGCGTAGTTCAAATAGGGTGCATCTACATGTGCAATTAGCACAAAGCAATAAACTCTGGTGCATATTGTGTACCTGGGCACCGCATTTGAACGTGCATCTGGGACAGCAGAACATTGAGCCAGGCTGGCAGGGGGCCCAACGGGTCAGCCTGCCAGCCCAGGGCTGCTCTGACCCGGCTCAATATGTTGCAGAGGGGCTGTCTGGGGCACAAGGGTGTTCCAGTGCACGGCTAGCCGACAGGCAGCCCCGCACTGAAGCAACCTTTTGCCTCAGCTAGCTGCCGGCTAGCTCTGCACTGAAGCACCCTCATGCTCCAGCCAGCCATGTCAGCATCTACAACACCACCACAGGGTAGTGCTTGTATTTACAAGTACTATCCTGCATCAGAGTTCATTAGTTTCCTGCAGCCTAATAGGGCCATATGTGTAGATGTTAAGACTTTACTGCAGAGCTAATTAGGCAGCTCCGCAGTAAACTTCTCATGTAGATTCACCCACAGAGTTCTTAATTTTCTCCCCCAAGGCTTTTCCTGTGGAAGTCACCCTCATCCTGTTTGCCACTCTGGTTGCTAACGTGGACGTTTTCTTTGACTTAAACTTTCTGAATCCTCACACCCTGGTTATTACTTCCTAATTCTTTCTGCATAACATCTCTAAGATATGACATTTCCTGCCCTCAGAAGATCTTGTCCAAGCTTTCATTATCTCATATCTCAATTATTGTAAGGTCGTTTCCTCTGGTTTTGACAAAGGTAGTCTTTGACCACTGACATCTCTCTGAAGTACATCAGCAAAGACCATTTTTTCAGGTCCACATTCAACTATATGACCCTTCTTTGTGCATCTCCCTTCTCTATTGTATCAAGCAGAAGCTGCTTGACTTCATCTTCAAGGCTCTTCATAGCTTATCCCTTCCCTGCCATCATTTCTCATTTAGTATCCAGAGGTCAACTCCAAATTCCCATTAGTCCCTAATGCCAGCCTCCCTTAACCAGCAATCACATTTCAGACATTTTCACCTTCAAGCTTTCATCTATGTTGTCTCCTCACATGTTGTTTCCTTTCAGTCTCCTTAAAGTTCATCTTTGCTGCTATACCTACAATATACCCACACTGATAGCAGCTATACTGCTGGTGTGTTGGTACCACTACCTATAACATGTCTTCTTATATATCCTTCTATCTATATCCAGCTATTCTTTCTTGTTCTCCAGTTGTTATCTTTTAGACTGTAAGGTCTTTGCAGCAAGGACCATTTGTTTGTCTTGTGTTTGTACTGTGCTTAGAACAAGATGGCCTTGTTTTATGACTTGGATAGGCACTACAGTGTTACTAAGTGATTGGACCCCATTGAATTTCTCAACTTGTTTATTTAAAAGGAAGGTAGAAATGATTTAAAATACTGTGTCTGAGTTCACCTTGTCCTCTCTGTTCTCAATATTTTTCAAGATACTTGCACTCTCGCTAGTCCAGCCTCAGGACTTGCAACATACACACAAATGTGGTCTGTTCACCTCTCACTTATACCATTGCAGCTTAATAGGGTTTCCAGTAGGGTTACACCATTGTAAAACTGGTATGAAAGGGAAATCAAACCCACCAAACTTTCAGTACAGGAGCACAATGAACGATCTCAGGCCTTCTCCTCCCCTTCTTGAAACAAAGGGGAGTTTTTCTATCAGCTTCAATGGGAACAGGATTAGGCTGTTTGTTCTGATTGTTGCCTTATGTTACTGCAGTTCCTTGTGAGTCCTTTGCTTGCCAAATGTTGAATTTCCTGCCAGACCACTGGTTTATTTTTAACACTTTGGGGACTTTCTCTTCATTCAAAGCCAAATGGACATGTTCAGGTTAGTGAAGGGAAGAAAGATGGCTTGGGTGAACATTGGAAAACAAGTAAGCACAGACCATAATGGTATCTCACTAGAGCTTGCCACTGATAAAGCTTTTGTATTCAATTTGCATCAAATATCTTCTTTCAAATTTCTTGTAAATATTACAATATTTATAATGATGTACTATAAATATAACAAATGTATAATATTGTAAATCAGCCCAAAAGAAGCATGATGAGGTTTGCTGTCTTGGGTGTACTTAGGAGAGATCATTTAGGACAATCACTATCATTTGAGAGCCAATAGCATATTATGGAGAATTCAAAAGTTTGGGTTGCCTGTGGTCTAGGCTTTACTACATGCTTTTGCAGATACAAGTCTTGATCCAGCAATGGCTGTCTTATGTAGACTGCATGCTTCGAATAGGAGTCAACTTCAGGGCTTTGCCTATAGCCATGTCCAGCCAGCATAGAAGTACACATTAAGAATGCTGCTGTGGCATGTATCTGTGACCATTTTGAAGATATTTATGCATGGTGGAAGAATGAAATCCATATTTACTACATGTTACTAAAATAATGTTAGTGCCATCTTTTGGACAAGATTTTAAGAAGCAGGTAATTCGGGAAATGCAAAGTTATGGGTCCACAGCAACCACAGTGGTTTGCTTACACATCTATTATGCTTAGGATGACTGTATTTTCAAAATAAAAAACTGGAACACTAGAAGAGCCACTGTTTAGGGCTGCAGAATAGTCATACAATATGCAAAAGTGCAGATTTTGTTAAATGTGTGCTGGTGCTACTACTTCCAGATTCTGACTCATCATAACTCTTGCATATTTCTCATGTGGAGGATTTTTTCCAGTAACTGAGTGATCTGAATGAGTTTATCATAAAACACTGAGCCAACATTCACTTTGAGTAAAAAACAGCTTTAATAACATCTATATTCATTCAGCTGTTTCTCTTTACTCCAAATACTGTTCATCATGTTGAACACTCAGGTCTTTTGGGCTATTGCTCCTGGTAAATGCAAAACCAATTACTTTTGGCATACGGATACGTATTCTTAGACACATATCCTTCAGTTATATTTTTTTTAAAAACCCAGCCCCTCCTTCCCCCCCCTCCCTTTGACTGATAAGGTAAAAACTGGAACATTTCAGGTGCTCTGAAAGTACTTTTCAGGACATGAGGACATAAAAAACACCTAGACTAGACCACTTATTTATATAGCTTGATTAAGATGCTACAGTTCTTTCACATTTCATTTTCTTGGCTTCATATTAAGGTACATGTATTTAGATGTATATGCAAGTCAAGATTCAAACAAACAGTACAGTAGGTTTATTTGAATGATTGCATCATCACAAGTCTGACAAATGCATTCACTGCATTTACAGCATCATCACACTGAGTGCATTTATTTGAACTTTCTAACATGTACATGGGATCACACATTCAGATAAACACAGCTGTGTTTATTTCAGATTGCACAACTCCAGATTGTATGTGTGTGTCTGGAGCCAGTGGACTGCACATGCATAGTACATGATTTTCAAACACTTATAACTTCCTTATTTGTTAACCAAATTCTTAAAAATATGTCTTATCAATATGTAAGGTTAGGATTGAGTAAAAAGGTGACGAGAGCCCTTTTCATTATATATTTTAACATAATATAAAATTTGCTGAAAAAAATGATTTGATAAAACTGTTCAAACAGTCCTATTTAAAATTAAAAGCCATATTCTGATCTGGATAGGCACATAAGACACAAGTCTTGATGTATAGCTCACCTGAATATATTTACACAGGAACTACCCTGTTAACTTCAATGGAGCTATTCCAGAATAACAATAAGGGCCTGATCTTGCCAAACCTTCAGCAAGCAAGTATCTTTGCTTATGTTAGTATTTCCATTGACATCATTATTTGCAGATTTGGGCATTAATATTGCTTAAACACCATTCCCTTTGGTGCAATACCCCCATTAAAATCAGTGCATTGTATATCATTTGGTAGTGACATAATGGTGGCACCATCACTCTTTTAAACAATCTTAGTGAAAACCAAAACCCTGATTCTGCAAAGATGCGAGTTTGGGTATACACTGAATTCAGAAGTATTACTAACATGCTTAAAGTTAAGGACGTGTGTAAATCTCTGCAGGATCAAGGGCAATGGTAAATGTTTTCAGTAAATATGCACACACATCTAAAGCAGGAACACTATTAACACTAAGGAGAGCTGTGCATATGCAGGATTTGGGTAATTAAAGAGCTGACAAGAGTAAAAATAGGCCATTTATGGACTTGTCTAGGCTTAAACAAATCTCCAAAAGGTCTAAATTGTGAAAAAGCTCATTTTTAAATATGCAGATAACTCATATTCATCCACAAACAGAAGGGTGGCTATTGCACTAACTACTCCCCTTCCCCTCCCCACCTAAAACCTTTTGATTTAATAACCAGGTTGAGGCATCTCAGACTTTTCAGTCTTAAGTCCCTGAAAACCAGGATTTTTAAGGGCTGTATCTCCTATGCTCTTGGCCTAACTTTGAATTCAGTTGAGCTGTGATTGTACAGATCCTGAGGAAAGGTCTTAGGTATTATCTTTAAATCCACCCCCTTTCCAAAATGGGGATCTGCCAAGGGCTGGTTCAACCATGCATGAGCAAAAGGAGCCTAAGAGTTGTTCTAAATTATGCATGGCTTCAAGCAGTGTCAAGCGACCAGTCCAGCAGCTGGAGATTATAGGAGCACAGCAAGGCACCACCCACACCTTGTACTGAACAAATTCAGTGGGGCTACAACTTGGCCAAGTAAGTACAAAGTTGCTAGAATAACAGTTAATTATGTCAACCTTTTCTATGTATGTTGAAGATCATAGGTATGGTTTCAACCTGAAATTCAGAAATCTCATTTGAGTTTTGATTCAAATATGGTGTTTGCTTAAAATAAAAAATGAGAGCTAATGTCAGGGCTGAAAACTCAGGAAAGTTAGAACCAATAAGGCATTTAGCTAAATTTGAAAGGTCACACGTTACTCCCACTTACGCTAAGTTAAACCTGGAGTTACTGAATTAACTTTAGTGATATTAGAATATGGCCCACAGAATGTCTTTCTTGCAGTCAGGAGGTGTGGTTGCAGCATATGTTGTCATCTAACAAGCTCAAGAAACCATTGTAGTGATAACGAAGTAGTGCAGGCTATCGCTAAGCATTCAGGGTCCCTGGTAGGGTTATATAACCTATACTGAGGCCCATGCTACTATGTCCATGTGTAAA